>NW_027660325.1:0-8325 GCF_963210335.1 Falco punctatus
TGGAGCACTGGGATGGGCACCGTGGTGGCACTGGGATGGGCACATGATGGGCACCGTGGTGGCACTGGGAGGGACACTGTGGAGCACTGGGATGGGCACATGATGGGCACTGTGGTGGCACTGGGAGGGACACTGTGGAGCACTGGGATGGGCACCGTGGTGGCACTGGGATGGGCACATGATGGGCACTGTGGTGGCACTGGGAGGGACACTGTGGAGCACTGGGATGGGCACCGTGGTGGCACTGGGATGGGCACATGATGGGCACCGTGGTGGCACTGGGAGGGACACTGTGGAGCACTGGGATGGGCACCGTGGTGGCACTGGAATGGGCACATGATGGGCACTGTGGTGGCACTGGGAGGGACACTGTGGAGCACTGGGATGGGCACCGTGGTGGCACTGGGATGGGCACATGATGGGCACCGTGGTGGCACTGGGAGGGACACTGTGGAGCACTGGGATGGGCACCGTGGTGGCACTGGGATGGGCACATGATGGGCACTGTGGTGGCACTGGGAGGGACACTGTGGAGCACTGGGATGGGCACCGTGGTGGCACTGGGATGGGCACATGATGGGCACTGTGGTGGCACTGGGAGGGACACTGTGGAGCACTGGGATGGGCACCGTGGTGGCACTGGGATGGGCACATGATGGGCACCGTGGTGGCACTGGGAGGGACACTGTGGAGCACTGGGATGGGCACCGTGGTGGCACTGGGATGGGCACATGATGGGCACCGTGGTGGCACTGGGAGGGACACTGTGGAGCACTGGGATGGGCACCGTGGTGGCACTGGGATGGGCACATGATGGGCACTGTGGTGGCACTGGGAGGGACACTGTGGAGCACTGGGATGGGCACCGTGGTGGCACTGGGATGGGCACATGATGGGCACTGTGGTGGCACTGGGAGGGACACTGTGGAGCACTGGGATGGGCACCGTGGTGGCACTGGAATGGGCACATGATGGGCACTGTGGTGGCACTGGGAGGGACACTGTGGAGCACTGGGATGGGCACCGTGGTGGCACTGGGATGGGCACATGATGGGCACTGTGGTGGCACTGGGAGGGACACTGTGGAGCACTGGGATGGGCACCGTGGTGGCACTGGGATGGGCACATGATGGGCACTGTGGTGGCACTGGGAGGGACACTGTGGAGCACTGGGATGGGCACCGTGGTGGCACTGGAATGGGCACATGATGGGCACTGTGGTGGCACTGGGAGGGACACTGTGGAGCACTGGGATGGGCACCGTGGTGGCACTGGGATGGGCACATGATGGGCACCGTGGTGGCACTGGGAGGGACACTGTGGAGCACTGGGATGGGCACCGTGGTGGCACTGGGATGGGCACATGATGGGCACTGTGGTGGCACTGGGAGGGACACTGTGGAGCACTGGGATGGGCACCGTGGTGGCACTGGGATGGGCACATGATGGGCACTGTGGTGGCACTGGGAGGGACACTGTGGAGCACTGGGATGGGCACCGTGGTGGCACTGGGATGGGCACATGATGGGCACTGTGGTGGCACTGGGAGGGACACTGTGGAGCACTGGGATGGGCACCGTGGTGGCACTGGGACAGGCCCATGGTGGCCACTCTGGTGGCACCAGGATGGGCACTGGGCCCATCCCAGGCCACACACAGGGCCGGGGGCTGGCAGGTGACCCCGCGCCCCACTGTCCCCACGCCACTGTCCCCACGCCTGCTGTGCCAGGCCAAGGTGGAGGTGGCAGTGGCACAGGAGCTGCAGCTCAGCGAGGACACGTGGGCAGAGGAAGCTTCTAGCCAGGACCTGCAGGAGGGACTGGCCACCCGTGTCACCGGGGTATGACACTGCACCCACCGGGCCACCGGCACCTCCAGACCTCCTGCTCCACCCCACCCCCTGGGTCTGTGGGTGCTGGGAAGGCTGGACACCCCCCACCCCACCCCCCAGCATCACCCCCCAGCGACACCCAGGTGCTCCATAGGGGTTGGTGGCACCCCAGGGGATACCACAGTGGTGGCCATGTCCCCAAGCTGGTGGCCATGTCCCCACAGCTGCTGCGGGCGCACGTGGACCGAGCCCCCCAGATCACCCCCGAATTTGGCATGGAGATGGCACACAGCCTGCTGGGCGTGCTGGTGGCCTTCCTGCACAGGTGGGGACGGGGGGGGGGGACAGCAGGGGGACAAGGGATGGGTCCTGGGGATGTGGGGGCACAGGGAGACTGGGACACGGATGTGAGGACAACAGGGCAGGGGATGGGCACAGGGACATGGGGACAGGAGGGGACAAGGGATGGAGATGGGGACAGGAGGGGACAGGAGATGGGGGTGGGGACAGGAGGGGACAGGAGCCAGGCGTGGGGACACGGGGACATGGCGGGGGGACAAGGGACATGGGGACAGGAGCTGGGCATGGGGACATGGCAGAGGGACAGGGACATGGAGACAGGAGCCACAGTACAGAGCTGGGGTGGCCACGTGGGGGCACAGGGCAAGCGTGGCACCCGGGTGCCAGGTCCCCTGGGCGCTGTGTCCCCTGCCTGCCCTGTCCCCAGGGTGCCGGCAGGGGTGACGCCCGTGGGTGTCCCCAGTTTCCAGCGGAAGGTTGAACGGTTCCTCGAGGCCCCCGGCGAAGCCACCCCACCAGACGGTGCCACCGGCCGGGCCATTGCCTTGGCCAACTGCTGTCCCCCCTTCAGGTGAGGCCACACTGCCTTCCCCCCCTCCCTGGGGGTCCCTAGGGTGCTGGGGGTCCCCGGCAGCACCCAGTGACGCCCCGCAGCAGGGCCTTTGCTGAGCGCCTGGCGCAGTTCGGGCACTCGGAGAGCGAGGAGCTGCGGCGCCAGGCCCACGGCGCCCTGGACAAGGTGACGCGGCTCTGCCACCACGTCCTCACCCAGCGCCTCTTCGAGGACCTCAAGGTGCCCACGTGGTGCGGGGTGCGATGGGTGCTGGGTGGGGGGTCTGGCCATCGGGTGCTGAGCCGGGTGACACCCACGGGTGCCACAAACCCTCCCCCCCTTCCAGCCCTACTTCAACAAACTGATGAAGCGCAAGTGGCTGACGAGCTCCGATGCCTTCGACACCATCGTGATGCTCATCACCAGCTTCACCCAGAAGCTGCGCCCGCTGCGCCCCGAACCCTACCAGGTGGGTGCCACCGTCACCGCCCCGGTGACACTGCTGGGACCCGGGGGGTTCCCGCTGAGCCTTGTGCCGTAGGTGCTGGTGAGCGAGTTGCACCGCCGGGTGCTCATCGAGTACGTGCGGCCGCTGCTCCAGGTGCGCTTGGTCTGCACCTCATCCAAGATGCGCGCCCGCGTGGCCGCCCGCCTGGGCGACGAAGCCCGCCAGCTCCGCGAGCTCTTCAGCCGCTTGGTGAGACCCCCACCCCCTGCCGTGGGTCCCTCCTTGGCACCCTTGGGTGCTCGGTGTGGGGGAGGGGGGGGGGGCTGAGGTGCTGTGCCCGCAGGATTCGGCCTCACCCTGGCTGGATTCGGTGGTGCCACGGTTGAGGGAGCTGCTGGTGCTGGAGGACACGGCAGCGCTGCAGATGGAGGTGGGCGTCCTGGTGAGGGACTTCCCTGATGTCCGGTGAGTGGTGGCACCAGGGCGGTGGCATGGCCAGGTGGGACACCCCTGTGGCCCCACGGGGACAAGAAGTGGGGTGGCACGTGTCCCCATAGGGATAGGAATAGGGTGGCATGGGAGCAGGGTGACACATGTCCCCATAGGGACAGGAGTAGGGGTGGCACATTCCCCATAGGGACAGGAGCAGGGTGACATGGGAACAGGGTGGCACATGTCCCCATAGGGACAGGAGCAGGGTGACATGGGAACAGGGTGACACATGTCCCCATAGGGACAGGAGTAGGGGTGGCACATTCCCCATAGAGACAGGAGCAGGGTGACATGGGAACAGGGTGGCACATGTCCCCATAGGGACAGGAGTAGGGGTGGCACATGGCCCCATAGGGACAGGAGCAGGGTGACATGGGAACAGGGTGACACATGTCCCCATAGGGACAGGAGTAGGGGTGGCACATTCCCCATAGAGACAGGAGCAGGGTGACATGGGAACAGGGTGGCACATGTCCCCATAGGGACAGGAGTAGGGGTGGCACATGTCCCCATAGGGACAGGAGTAGGGTGACATGGGAACAGGGTGGCACATGTCCCCATAGGGACAGGAGTAGGGGTGGCACATTCCCCATAGAGACAGGAGCAGGGTGACATGGGAACAGGGTGGCACATGTCCCCATAGGGACAGGAGTAGGGGTGGCACATGTCCCCATAGGGACAGGAGTAGGGTGACATGGGAACAGGGTGGCACATGTCCCCATAGGGACAGGAGTAGGGGTGGCACATGTCCCCATAGGGACAGGAGCAGGGTGACATGGGAACAGGGTGGCACATGTCCCCATAGGGACAGGAGTAGGGTGACATGGGAACAGGGTGGCACATGTCCCCATAGGGACAGGAGTAGGGGTGGCACATGTCCCCATAGGGACAGGAGTAGGGTGACATGGGAACAGGGTGGCACATGTCCCCATAGGGACAGGAGTAGGGGTGGCACATGTCCCCATAGGGACAGGAGCAGGGTGACATGGGAACAGGGTGGCACATGTCCCCATAGGGACAGGAGTAGGGGTGGCACATTCCCCATAGGGACAGGAGCAGGGTGACATGGGAACAGGGTGGCACATGTCCCCATAGGGACAGGAGTAGGGGTGGCACATGTCCCCATAGGGACAGGAGTAGGGTGACATGGGAACAGGGTGGCACATGTCCCCATAGGGACAGGAGTAGGGGTGGCACATGTCCCCATAGGGACAGGAGCAGGGTGACATGGGAACAGGGTGGCACATGTCCCCATAGGGACAGGAGTAGGGGTGGCACATTCCCCATAGGGACAGGAGCGGGGTGGCACATGTCCCCATAAGCCACCACAGCGGGGTGGCATGGCCAGGCAAGATGCCACCTCCCCGCAGGACATGGTGTCCCCTTGGGGACCAAAGCGGGGTGACAGGACGCCGCGTCCGTCCTTCCCGGCAGCCCCCGCCCCGCTGCCGGTCCCTCCTGGCTGCCCGCCGGGAAGCGGCCGCTGCCTCGTGCCAAGTCCCCTCCCCGTGTCCCCAGGGGGGACACCGGTGGCACGCGCTGGCCCAATGGGCCACCACTGCTTCGATGGCCTCACATCGAACCAATCCTGGTTGCCAATTGGTACCAGTTAAACCAGTTGCCCCGCTCCAAAACCGGGTGCAACACCTGGCGCCTGCCTGTGCCAGGGGGACTGGGCTGTCCCCGTCCCCTGAGTGTCCCCGTCCCCTGAGTGTCCCCATCCCCTGAGTGTCCCCATCCTGCAGGAGGAAGCACGTGGCAGCGGTGCTGGACGTGCGGGGGCTGCGGGGCCAAGCGGCGCGGCAGGAGATCCTGGGGGTGGTGCAGGACCTGGAGCAGAGCGAGGCCGAGCCGGAGCTGCCGCGCCAACGCGCCTTCTTCTCCGAGCTGGCCGTGGCACGCGAGGTGCGATGCCTGCCCTTCCACCTGCCACGCCTGGCGCGCCTCTCCCGCCTGCGCCTGCGTCGCCCGCAGCCCTCGCGCCCTGGCCAGGCCCGGCTCTGAGCACCTGCCGCGGCTGCACCGGGTGCTGGGCACATTGTGGCACCGGGTGCTGGGTGCACCGCAGCACCCTGGAGCTGGGCGCATCGTGGCACCGGGTGCTGGGTGCTCCATGGCACCGGGTGCTGGGTGCACCACAGCACCCTGGAGCTGGGCGCATCATGGCACCGGGTGCTGGGTGCATCGTGGCACCGGGTGCTGGGTGCACCGCAGCACCCTGGAGCTGGGCGGATCGTGGCAGTGGGTGCTGGGTGCATCGTGGCACCGGGTGCTGGGTGCACCGCAGCACCCTGGAGCTGGGCGCATCGTGGCACCGGGTGCTGGGTGCTCCATGACACCGGGTGCTGGGTGCACCACAGCACCCTGGAGCTGGGTGCATCGTGGCACCGGGTGCTGGGTGCTCCATGGCACTGGGTGCTGGGTGCACCGCAGTACGCTGGAGCTGGGTGCATCGTGGCACCGGGTGCTGGGTGCATCGTGGCACCGGGTGCTGGGTGCACCGCAGAACCCTGGAGCTGGGCGCATCGTGGCACTGGGTGCTGGGTGCTCCATGGCACCGGGTGCTGGGTGCACCGCAGCACCCTGGAGCTGGGCGCATCGTGGCACCAGGTGCTGGGTGCATCGTGGCACCGGGTGCTGGGTGCACCGCAACACCCTGGAGCTGGGCGCATCGTGGCACCAGGTGCTGGGTGCATCGTGGCACCGGATGCTGGGTGCACCGCAGCACCCTGGAGCTGGGCGCATCGTGGCAGAGGGTGCTGGGGTGCTCTGTGGCACCGGGTGCTGGGTGCACCGCAGCACCCTGGAGCTAGGGGCGCATCGTGGCAGAGGGTGCTGGGTGCTCTGTGGCACCGGGTGCTGGGTGCACCGCAGCACCCTGGAGCTGGGCGCACCGCTGCACCAGGATCTGGCCGTATCATGGCACTAGGAGCTGGGCGCAGCACAGCACCGGAGCTGGGTGCATCGCTGCACCCCAAAG
Organism: Falco punctatus; assembly: GCF_963210335.1. NCBI lineage: Eukaryota > Metazoa > Chordata > Aves > Falconiformes > Falconidae > Falco > Falco punctatus. The sequence continues at coordinate 6,605 of NW_027660325.1, forward strand.
TTGGGTGCTCACCTCCTGGAGCTGGGTGCCCCCTCACAGCCTTGCCCAGAGCCCCCCAGCCTGGGAAGGGGGGCGGCGCTGCCCCCCTCAGCCCCCCCCCTTCCCCCCCAATCTGTGTATAAATGGTTTCGATGCTGTAAATTAATGCCAGAGCCGCGTCCTTTGCTCTCACTCTGGGTCCTTGTGCATGGGGACAGGGGACACGGGGCCACCCCAGGCACGGGGATTCAGACACGAGGCCACCCCTGTGCAAGAACTGGCTCCTCGTGCGAGGCCCTGTCCCACGGTGGCCACTCCGGGGGGGGGGGGGGGGGGGGGGAGGGGGAGGAAGGAAAGGGCCGCCAGAGCCTTGCCGGGAAGCCACCGCGGGGGGGGACGACACAGGGGGACACGACAGCCTGGGGGGGGGGGGGGGGTGGTGACACCCAGCCAGACGGGGGGTGGCAGGGAATTGGGGACAGTGTGGCTTGGCCAAGGGCAGGATCAAGCCCTGGGGGTGGGGGATGGGGGGGCCACCCTGGCCCCGCTCCATCCCACCCCACCCCACTGCGGCGCCTGGATCCGGCACCTCGTGTGACACCCTGTGCGTCCCCCAATGCTGGAAAACAAGGAGAGGGGGACACAGAGGACACGGCCATCCCCCGTGGTCCCCCCTGCCACCCTCCAAGCATCACCCATCACTGCCAGCATGGCAGGTCTCAGCGCAGCCGGAGGGGGCAGGGATGGGGCCACCGTGTGTGTGTGTGTGTGTGTGTGTGTGTGTCCCCTCCTTGTCACCGTGTCAAAAATAGGCGAGTGCCGGATCCGGCCAGGAAGGAGCGATGGCTAAAAATAAGTGGCCGCGGCGCGGCCGTGGCGGGAGCAGGGCCAGGGTCACCGTCCCCACGCCGTGGGAAGGGGACGGTGGCGGCGGCAACGGAAGCGGCAGCGCCAGGCGGGGGCAACGGGAAGGGACGGGGGGGACACGGGGGAAAAGTGGTGGCCACCTGAGGAGGGATGGGGTGGGTGGGGTATAAATTGGGGGAGGGGTGTCACTGTGGGGAGTGGGAACACGAAGGGGTATGTGGGGACAGGGATGTCACTGCGCAGGGACAGGTGGGGACAGGGATGTCACCATGCAGGGACACGTGGGGATGGATCCCACCTTGCAGGAACAGATGGGGACAAGGATGTCACCACACAGGGACACATGGGGACAGGGACGTCACCATGCAGGGACACGTGGGGATGGATCCCACCTTATAGGGACACATGGGGACAAGGATGTCACCACACACAGACAGTGGGACCACACAGGGACACATGGGGGCAGGGATGGGACCATATAAATGTATGGGGACAGGGATGTCACCACACAGGAACACATGGGGACAGGGATGTCACTGCACAGGGATGCATGGGGACAGGGATGTCACCATGCAGGGACATGTGGGGATGGATCCCACCTTGTAGGAACAGATGGGGACAGGGACATCACCATGCAGGGAGACATGGGGACAGGGGTGTCACCACACACAGACAGTGGGACCACACAGGGACACATGGGGGCAGGGATGGGACCATATAAATGTATGGGGACAGGGATGTCACCACACAGGGACACATGGGGACAGGGATGTCACTGCACAGGGATGCATGGGGACAGGGATGTCACCATGCAGGGACACATGGGGATGGATCCCACCTTGTAGGAACAGATGGGGACAGGGACGTCACCATGC
>NW_027660324.1:0-69420 GCF_963210335.1 Falco punctatus
GGGTTAGACTCAGGCTCTTAGGGTGAGGGTTAGACTCAGGCTCTTAGGGTGAGGGTTAGACTCAGGCTCTTAGGGTTAGGGTTAGACTCAGGCTCTTAGGGTTAGGGTTAGACTCAGGCTCTTAGGGTTAGGGTTAGACTCAGGCTCTTAGGGTTAGGGTTAGACTCAGGCTCTTCGGGTTAGGGTTAGACTCAGGCTCTTAGGGTGAGGGTTAGACTCAGGCTCTTAGGGTGAGGGTTAGACTCAGGCTCTTCGGGTTAGGGTTAGACTCAGGCTCTTCGGGTTAGGGTTAGACTCAGGCTCTTAGGGTTAGGGTTAGACTCAGGCTCTTCGGTTTAGGGTTAGACTCAGGCTCTTCGGGTTAGGGTTAGACTCAGGCTCTTAGGGTTAGGGTTAGACTCAGGCTCTTAGGGTGAGGGTTAGACTCAGGCTCTTAGGGTTAGGGTTAGACTCAGGCTCTTCGGGTTAGGGTTCGACTCAGGCTCTTAGGGTTAGGGTTAGACTCAGGCTCTTAGGGTGAGGGTTAGACTCAGGCTCTTAGGGTGAGGGTTAGACTCAGGCTCTTAGGGTTAGGGTTAGACTCAGGCTCTTAGGGTTAGGGTTAGACTCAGGCTCTTAGGGTTAGGGTTAGACTCAGGCTCTTAGGGTTAGGGTTAGACTCAGGCTCTTAGGGTTAGGGTTAGACTCAGGCTCTTAGGGTTAGGGTTAGACTCAGGCTCTTAGGGTGAGGGTTAGACTCAGGCTCTTAGGGTGAGGGTTAGACTCAGGCTCTTAGGGTGAGGGTTAGACTCAGGCTCTTCGGGTTAGGGTTAGACTCAGGCTCTTCGGGTTAGGGTTAGACTCAGGCTCTTCGGTTAGGGTTAGACTCAGGCTCTTAGGGTTAGGGTTAGACTCAGGCTCTTCGGGTTAGGGTTAGACTCAGGCTCTTAGGGTTAGGGTTAGACTCAGGCTCTTAGGGTGAGGTTAGACTCAGGCTCTTAGGGTGAGGGTTAGACTCAGGCTCTTCGGGTTAGGGTTAGACTCAGGCTCTTCGGGTTAGGGTTAGACTCAGGCTCTTAGGGTGAGGGTTAGACTCAGGCTCTTAGGGTGAGGGTTAGACTCAGGCTCTTAGGGTGAGGGTTAGACTCAGGCTCTTCGGGTTAGGGTTAGACTCAGGCTCTTAGGGTTAGGGTTAGACTCAGGCTCTTAGGGTGAGGGTTAGACTCAGGCTCTTCGGGTGAGGGTTAGACTCAGGCTCTTAGGGTTAGGGTCAGACTCAGGCTCTTAGGGTTAGGGTTAGACTCAGGCTCTTAGGGTGAGGGTTAGACTCAGGCTCTTAGGGTGAGGGTTAGACTCAGGCTCTTAGGGTTAGGGTTCGACTCAGGCTCTTAGGGTGAGGGTTAGACTCAGGCTCTTCGGGTTAGGGTTAGACTCATGCTCTTAGGGTTAGGGTTAGACTCAGGCTCTTAGGGTGAGGGTTAGACTCAGGCTCTTAGGGTTAGGGTTAGACTCAGGCTCTTAGGGTTAGGGTCAGACTCAGGCTCTTAGGGTTAGGGTTAGACTCAGGCTCTTAGGGTGAGGGTTAGACTCAGGCTCTTAGGGTGAGGGTTAGACTCAGGCTCTTAGGGTTAGGGTTAGACTCAGGCTCTTAGGGTTAGGGTTAGACTCAGGCTCTTAGGGTTAGGGTTAGACTCAGGCTCTTAGGGTGAGGGTTAGACTCAGGCTCTTCGGGTTAGGGTTAGACTCAGGCTCTTCGGGTTAGGGTTCGACTCAGGCTCTTAGGGTGAGGGTTAGACTCAGGCTCTTAGGGTTAGGCTTAGACTCAGGCTCTTAGGGTTAGGGTTAGACTCAGGCTCTTAGGGTGAGGGTTAGACTCAGGCTCTTCGGGTTAGGGTTAGACTCAGGCTCTTAGGGTTAGGGTTAGACTCAGGCTCTTAGGGTGAGGGTTAGACTCAGGCTCTTCGGGTTAGGGTTAGACTCAGGCTCTTAGGGTTAGGGTCAGACTCAGGCTCTTAGGGTTAGGGTTAGACTCAGGCTCTTAGGGTTAGGGTTAGACTCAGGCTCTTAGGGTGAGGGTTAGACTCAGGCTCTTAGGGTTAGGGTTAGACTCAGGCTCTTAGGGTTAGGGTTAGACTCAGGCTCTTCGGGTTAGGGTTAGACTCAGGCTCTTAGGGTTAGGGTTAGACTCAGGCTCTTAGGGTTAGGGTTAGACTCAGGCTCTTAGGGTGAGGGTTAGACTCAGGCTCTTCGGGTTAGGGTTCGACTCAGGCTCTTAGGGTTAGGGTTCGACTCAGGCTCTTCGGGTTAGGGTTAGACTCAGGCTCTTCGGGTTAGGGTTAGACTCAGGCTCTTAGGGTTAGGGTTAGACTCAGGCTCTTAGGGTGAGGGTTAGACTCAGGCTCTTCGGGTTAGGGTTAGACTCAGGCTCTTAGGGTGAGGGTTAGACTCAGGCTCTTAGGGTTAGGGTTAGACTCAGGCTCTTCGGGTTAGGGTTCGACTCAGGCTCTTAGGGTGAGGGTTAGACTCAGGCTCTTCGGGTTAGGGTTAGACTCAGGCTCTTCGGGTTAGGGTTAGACTCAGGCTCTTAGGGTGAGGGTTAGACTCAGGCTCTTCGGGTTAGGGTTCGACTCAGGCTCTTAGGGTGAGGGTTAGACTCAGGCTCTTCGGGTTAGGGTTAGACTCAGGCTCTTAGGGTTAGGGTTAGACTCAGGCTCTTAGGGTTAGGGTTAGACTCAGGCTCTTCGGGTTAGGGTTAGACTCAGGCTCTTAGGGTTAGGGTCAGACTCAGGCTCTTAGGGTTAGGGTTAGACTCAGGCTCTTAGGGTGAGGGTTAGACTCAGGCTCTTAGGGTGAGGGTTAGACTCAGGCTCTTAGGGTGAGGGTTAGACTCAGGCTCTTAGGGTTAGGGTTAGACTCAGGCTCTTAGGGTGAGGGTTAGACTCAGGCTCTTCGGGTTAGGGTTAGACTCAGGCTCTTAGGGTTAGGGTTAGACTCAGGCTCTTCGGGTTAGGGTTAGACTCAGGCTCTTCGGGTTAGGGTTAGACTCAGGCTCTTAGGGTGAGGGTTAGACTCAGGCTCTTAGGGTTAGGGTTAGACTCAGGCTCTTAGGGTGAGGGTTAGACTCAGGCTCTTAGGGTTAGGGTTAAACTCAGGCTCTTCGGGTTAGGGTTAGACTCAGGCTCTTAGGGTTAGGGTTAGACTCAGGCTCTTCGGGTTAGGGTTAGACTCAGGCTCTTCGGGTTAGGGTTAGACTCAGGCTCTTAGGGTGAGGGTTAGACTCAGGCTCTTCGGTTAGGGTTCGACTCAGGCTCTTAGGGTGAGGGTTAGACTCAGGCTCTTCGGGTTAGGGTTAGACTCAGGCTCTTAGGGTTAGGGTTAGACTCAGGCTCTTAGGGTGAGGGTTAGACTCAGGCTCTTCGGGTTAGGGTTAGACTCAGGCTCTTAGGGTTAGGGTCAGACTCAGGCTCTTAGGGTTAGGGTTAGACTCAGGCTCTTAGGGTGAGGGTTAGACTCAGGCTCTTAGGGTGAGGGTTAGACTCAGGCTCTTCGGGTTAGGGTTAGACTCAGGCTCTTCGGGTTAGGGTTAGACTCAGGCTCTTCGGGTTAGGGTTAGACTCAGGCTCTTAGGGTTAGGGTTAGACTCAGGCTCTTCGGGTTAGGGTTAGACTCAGGCTCTTAGGGTGAGGGTTAGACTCAGGCTCTTAGGGTGAGGGTTAGACTCAGGCTCTTAGGGTTAGGGTTAGACTCAGGCTCTTAGGGTGAGGGTTAGACTCAGGCTCTTCGGGTTAGGGTTAGACTCAGGCTCTTAGGGTTAGGGTTAGACTCAGGCTCTTAGGGTGAGGGTTAGACTCAGGCTCTTAGGGTGAGGGTTAGACTCAGGCTCTTAGGGTTAGGGTTAAACTCAGGCTCTTCGGGTTAGGGTTAGACTCAGGCTCTTAGGGTTAGGGTTAGACTCAGGCTCTTCGGGTTAGGGTTAGACTCAGGCTCTTCGGGTTAGGGTTAGACTCAGGCTCTTAGAGTTAGGGTTAGACTCAGGCTCTTCGGGTTAGGGTTAGACTCAGGCTCTTAGGGTTAGGGTTAGACTCAGGCTCTTAGGGTTAGGGTTAGACTCAGGCTCTTAGGGTTAGGGTTAGACTCAGGCTCTTAGGGTTAGGGTTAGACTCAGGCTCTTAGGGTGAGGGTTAGACTCAGGCTCTTAGGGTTAGGGTTCGACTCAGGCTCTTAGGGTGACGGTTAGACTCAGGCTCTTAGGGTTAGGGTTAGACTCAGGCTCTTAGGGCTAGGGTTAGACTCAGGCTCTTAGGGTTAGGGTTAGACTCAGGCTCTTAGGTTTAGGGTTAGACTCAGGCTCTTAGGGTGAGGGTTAGACTCAGGCTCTTCGGGTTAGGGTTAGACTCAGGCTCTTAGGGTGAGGGTTAGACTCAGGCTCTTAGGGTGAGGGTTAGACTCAGGCTCTTAGGGTTAGGGTTAGACTCAGGCTCTTCGGGTTAGGGTTAGACTCAGGCTCTTCGGGTTAGGGTTAGACTCAGGCTCTTAGAGTTAGGGTTAGACTCAGGCTCTTCGGGTTAGGGTTAGACTCAGGCTCTTAGGGTTAGGGTTAGACTCAGGCTCTTAGGGTTAGGGTTAGACTCAGGCTCTTAGGGTTAGGGTTAGACTCAGGCTCTTAGGGTTAGGGTTAGACTCAGGCTCTTAGGGTTAGGGTTAGACTCAGGCTCTTAGGGTTAGGGTTAGACTCAGGCTCTTAGGGTGAGGGTTAGACTCAGGCTCTTCGGGTTAGGGTTCGACTCAGGCTCTTAGGGTTAGGGTTCGACTCAGGCTCTTCGGGTTAGGGTTAGACTCAGGCTCTTCGGGTTAGGGTTAGACTCAGGCTCTTAGGGTTAGGGTTAGACTCAGGCTCTTAGGGTGAGGGTTAGACTCAGGCTCTTCGGGTTAGGGTTAGACTCAGGCTCTTAGGGTTAGGGTTAGACTCAGGCTCTTAGGGTTAGGGTTAGACTCAGGCTCTTCGGGTTAGGGTTAGACTCAGGCTCTTAGGGTGAGGGTTAGACTCAGGCTCTTAGGGTTAGGGTTAGACTCAGGCTCTTAGGGTTAGGGTTAGACTCAGGCTCTTCGGGTTAGGGTTCGACTCAGGCTCTTAGGGTGAGGGTTAGACTCAGGCTCTTCGGGTTAGGGTTAGACTTAGGCTCCTAGGGTTAGGGTTAGACTCAGGCTCTTCGGGTTAGGGTTAGACTCAGGCTCTTAGGGTTAGGGTTAGACTCAGGCTCTTAGGGTGAGGGTTAGACTCAGGCTCTTAGGGTGAGGGTTAGACTCAGGCTCTTAGGGTTAGGGTTAGACTCAGGCTCTTAGGGTTAGGGTTAGACTCAGGCTCTTAGGGTTAGGGTTAGACTCAGGCTCTTAGGGTGAGGGTTAGACTCAGGCTCTTAGGGTTAGGGTTAGACTCAGGCTCTTAGGGTTAGGGTTAGACTCAGGCTCTTAGGGTTAGGGTTAGACTCAGGCTCTTAGGGTTAGGGTTAGACTCAGGCTCTTAGGGTGAGGGTTAGACTCAGGCTCTTCGGGTTAGGGTTAGACTCAGGCTCTTCGGGTTAGGGTTAGACTCAGGCTCTTAGGGTTAGGGTTAGACTCAGGCTCTTCGGTTTAGGGTTAGACTCAGGCTCTTAGGGTTAGGGTTAGACTCAGGCTCTTCGGGTTAGGGTTAGACTCAGGCTCTTAGGGTGAGGGTTAGACTCAGGCTCTTAGGGTTAGGGTTAGACTCAGGCTCTTCGGGTTAGGGTTAGACTCAGGCTCTTCGGGTTAGGGTTAGACTCAGGCTCTTCGGGTTAGGGTTAGACTCAGGCTCTTAGGGTTAGGGTTAGACTCAGGCTCTTAGGGTGAGGGTTAGACTCAGGCTCTTCGGGTTAGGGTTAGACTCAGGCTCTTCGGGTTAGGGTTCGACTCAGGCTCTTAGGGTTAGGGTTAGACTCAGGCTCTTAGGGTGAGGGTTAGACTCAGGCTCTTAGGGTGAGGGTTAGACTCAGGCTCTTAGGGTGAGGGTTAGACTCAGGCTCTTAGGGTTAGGGTTAGACTCAGGCTCTTAGGGTTAGGGTTAGACTCAGGCTCTTAGGGTTAGGGTTAGACTCAGGCTCTTAGGGTTAGGGTTAGACTCAGGCTCTTAGGGTTAGGGTTAGACTCAGGCTCTTAGGGTGAGGGTTAGACTCAGGCTCTTAGGGTTAGGGTTAGACTCAGGCTCTTAGGGTTAGGGTTAGACTCAGTCTCTTAGGGTTAGGGTTAGACTCAGGCTCTTAGGGTGAGGGTTAGACTCAGGCTCTTCGGGTTAGGGTTAGACTCAGGCTCTTAGGGTTAGGGTTCGACTCAGGCTCTTCGGGTTAGGGTTAGACTCAGGCTCTTCGGGTTAGGGTTAGACTCAGGCTCTTAGGGTTAGGGTTAGACTCAGGCTCTTAGGGTGAGGGTTAGACTCAGGCTCTTCGGGTTAGGGTTAGACTCAGGCTCTTAGGGTGAGGGTTAGACTCAGGCTCTTAGGGTTAGGGTTAGACTCAGGCTCTTCGGGTTAGGGTTCGACTCAGGCTCTTAGGGTGAGGGTTAGACTCAGGCTCTTGGGGTTAGGGTTAGACTCAGGCTCTTAGGGTGAGGGTTAGACTCAGGCTCTTCGGGTTAGGGTTAGACTCAGGCTCTTAGGGTTAGGGTTAGACTCAGGCTCTTCGGGTTAGGGTTAGACTCAGGCTCTTCGGGTTAGGGTTAGACTCAGGCTCTTAGGGTGAGGGTTAGACTCAGGCTCTTCGGGTTAGGGTTAGACTCAGGCTCTTAGGGTTAGGGTTAGATTCAGGCTCTTAGGGTGAGGGTTAGACTCAGGCTCTTCGGGTTAGGGTTAGACTCAGGCTCTTAGGGTTAGGGTTAGACTCAGGCTCTTCGGGTTAGGGTTAGACTCAGGCTCTTAGGGTGAGGGTTAGACTCAGGCTCTTAGGGTTAGGGTTAGACTCAGGCTCTTAGGGTTAGGGTTAGACTCAGGCTCTTCGGGTTAGGGTTAGACTCAGGCTCTTAGGGTGAGGGTTAGACTCAGGCTCTTCGGGTTAGGGTTAGACTCAGGCTCTTAGGGTTAGGGTTAGACTCAGGCTCTTAGGGTGAGGGTTAGACTCAGGCTCTTAGGGTTAGGGTTAGACTCAGGCTCTTCGGGTTAGGGTTCGACTCAGGCTCTTAGGGTTAGGGTTAGACTCAGGCTCTTAGGGTGAGGGTTAGACTCAGGCTCTTAGGGTGAGGGTTAGACTCAGGCTCTTAGGGTTAGGGTTAGACTCAGGCTCTTAGGGTTAGGGTTAGACTCAGGCTCTTAGGGTTAGGGTTAGACTCAGGCTCTTAGGGTTAGGGTTAGACTCAGGCTCTTCGGGTTAGGGTTAGACTCAGGCTCTTAGGGTGAGGGTTAGACTCAGGCTCTTAGGGTGAGGGTTAGACTCAGGCTCTTCGGGTTAGGGTTAGACTCAGGCTCTTCGGGTTAGGGTTAGACTCAGGCTCTTAGGGTTAGGGTTAGACTCAGGCTCTTCGGTTTAGGGTTAGACTCAGGCTCTTAGGGTGAGGGTTAGACTCAGGCTCTTAGGGTTAGGGTTAGACTCAGGCTCTTCGGGTTAGGGTTCGACTCAGGCTCTTAGGGTTAGGGTTAGACTCAGGCTCTTAGGGTGAGGGTTAGACTCAGGCTCTTAGGGTGAGGGTTAGACTCAGGCTCTTAGGGTTAGGGTTAGACTCAGGCTCTTAGGGTTAGGGTTAGACTCAGGCTCTTAGGGTTAGGGTTAGACTCAGGCTCTTAGGGTTAGGGTTAGACTCAGGCTCTTAGGGTTAGGGTTAGACTCAGGCTCTTAGGGTTAGGGTTAGACTCAGGCTCTTAGGGTTAGGGTTAGACTCAGGCTCTTAGGGTGAGGGTTAGACTCAGGCTCTTAGGGTGAGGGTTAGACTCAGGCTCTTCGGGTTAGGGTTAGACTCAGGCTCTTCGGGTTAGGGTTAGACTCAGGCTCTTCGGTTTAGGGTTAGACTCAGGCTCTTAGGGTTAGGGTTAGACTCAGGCTCTTCGGGTTAGGGTTAGACTCAGGCTCTTAGGGTTAGGGTTAGACTCAGGCTCTTAGGGTGAGGGTTAGACTCAGGCTCTTAGGGTGAGGGTTAGACTCAGGCTCTTCGGGTTAGGGTTAGACTCAGGCTCTTCGGGTTAGGGTTAGACTCAGGCTCTTAGGGTGAGGGTTAGACTCAGGCTCTTAGGGTGAGGGTTAGACTCAGGCTCTTAGGGTGAGGGTTAGACTCAGGCTCTTCGGGTTAGGGTTAGACTCAGGCTCTTAGGGTTAGGGTTAGACTCAGGCTCTTAGGGTGAGGGTTAGACTCAGGCTCTTCGGGTGAGGGTTAGACTCAGGCTCTTAGGGTTAGGGTCAGACTCAGGCTCTTAGGGTTAGGGTTAGACTCAGGCTCTTAGGGTGAGGGTTAGACTCAGGCTCTTAGGGTGAGGGTTAGACTCAGGCTCTTAGGGTTAGGGTTCGACTCAGGCTCTTAGGGTGAGGGTTAGACTCAGGCTCTTCGGGTTAGGGTTAGACTCATGCTCTTAGGGTTAGGGTTAGACTCAGGCTCTTAGGGTGAGGGTTAGACTCAGGCTCTTAGGGTTAGGGTTAGACTCAGGCTCTTAGGGTTAGGGTCAGACTCAGGCTCTTAGGGTTAGGGTTAGACTCAGGCTCTTAGGGTGAGGGTTAGACTCAGGCTCTTAGGGTGAGGGTTAGACTCAGGCTCTTAGGGTTAGGGTTAGACTCAGGCTCTTAGGGTTAGGGTTAGACTCAGGCTCTTAGGGTTAGGGTTAGACTCAGGCTCTTAGGGTGAGGGTTAGACTCAGGCTCTTCGGGTTAGGGTTAGACTCAGGCTCTTCGGGTTAGGGTTCGACTCAGGCTCTTAGGGTGAGGGTTAGACTCAGGCTCTTAGGGTTAGGCTTAGACTCAGGCTCTTAGGGTTAGGGTTAGACTCAGGCTCTTAGGGTGAGGGTTAGACTCAGGCTCTTCGGGTTAGGGTTAGACTCAGGCTCTTAGGGTTAGGGTTAGACTCAGGCTCTTAGGGTGAGGGTTAGACTCAGGCTCTTCGGGTTAGGGTTAGACTCAGGCTCTTAGGGTTAGGGTCAGACTCAGGCTCTTAGGGTTAGGGTTAGACTCAGGCTCTTAGGGTGAGGGTTAGACTCAGGCTCTTAGGGTGAGGGTTAGACTCAGGCTCTTAGGGTTAGGGTTAGACTCAGGCTCTTAGGGTTAGGGTTAGACTCAGGCTCTTCGGGTTAGGGTTAGACTCAGGCTCTTAGGGTTAGGGTTAGACTCAGGCTCTTAGGGTTAGGGTTAGACTCAGGCTCTTAGGGTGAGGGTTAGACTCAGGCTCTTCGGGTTAGGGTTCGACTCAGGCTCTTAGGGTTAGGGTTCGACTCAGGCTCTTCGGGTTAGGGTTAGACTCAGGCTCTTCGGGTTAGGGTTAGACTCAGGCTCTTAGGGTTAGGGTTAGACTCAGGCTCTTAGGGTGAGGGTTAGACTCAGGCTCTTCGGGTTAGGGTTAGACTCAGGCTCTTAGGGTGAGGGTTAGACTCAGGCTCTTAGGGTTAGGGTTAGACTCAGGCTCTTCGGGTTAGGGTTCGACTCAGGCTCTTAGGGTGAGGGTTAGACTCAGGCTCTTCGGGTTAGGGTTAGACTCAGGCTCTTCGGGTTAGGGTTAGACTCAGGCTCTTAGGGTGAGGGTTAGACTCAGGCTCTTCGGGTTAGGGTTCGACTCAGGCTCTTAGGGTGAGGGTTAGACTCAGGCTCTTCGGGTTAGGGTTAGACTCAGGCTCTTAGGGTTAGGGTTAGACTCAGGCTCTTAGGGTTAGGGTTAGACTCAGGCTCTTCGGGTTAGGGTTAGACTCAGGCTCTTAGGGTTAGGGTCAGACTCAGGCTCTTAGGGTTAGGGTTAGACTCAGGCTCTTATGGTGAGGGTTAGACTCAGGCTCTTAGGGTGAGGGTTAGACTCAGGCTCTTAGGGTTAGGGTTAGACTCAGGCTCTTAGGGTGAGGGTTAGACTCAGGCTCTTCGGGTTAGGGTTAGACTCAGGCTCTTCGGGTTAGGGTTAGACTCAGGCTCTTAGGGTTAGGGTTAGACTCAGGCTCTTCGGGTTAGGGTTAGACTCAGGCTCTTAGGGTTAGGGTTAGACTCAGGCTCTTAGGGTTAGGCTTAGACTCAGGCTCTTAGGGTTAGGGTTAGACTCAGGCTCTTAGGGTGAGGGTTAGACTCAGGCTCTTCGGGTTAGGGTTAGACTCAGGCTCTTAGGGTTAGGGTTAGACTCAGGCTCTTAGGGTGAGGGTTAGACTCAGGCTCTTCGGGTTAGGGTTAGACTCAGGCTCTTAGGGTTAGGGTTAGACTCAGGCTCTTAGGGTTAGGGTTAGACTCAGGCTCTTAGGGTGAGGGTTAGACTCAGGCTCTTAGGGTTAGGGTTAGACTCAGGCTCTTAGGGTTAGGGTTAGACTCAGGCTCTTAGGGTTAGGGTTAGACTCAGGCTCTTAGGGTGAGGGCTAGACTCAGGCTCTTAGGGTGAGGGTTAGACTCAGGCTCTTAGGGTGAGGGTTAGACTCAGGCTCTTAGGGTTAGGGTTAGACTCAGGCTCTTAGGGTTAGGGTTAGACTCAGGCTCTTAGGGTTAGGGTTAGACTCAGGCTCTTAGGGTTAGGGTTAGACTCAGGCTCTTCGGGTTAGGGTTAGACTCAGGCTCTTCGGGTTAGGGTTAGACTCAGGCTCTTAGGGTTAGGCTTAGACTCAGGCTCTTAGGGTTAGGCTTAGACTCAGGCTCTTAGGGTTAGGGTTAGACTTAGGCTCTTAGGGTTAGGGTTAGACTCAGGCTCTTAGGGTTAGGTTTAGACTCAGGCTCTTAGGTTGAAGGTTAGACTCAGGCTCTTAGGGTTAGGGTTAGACTCAGGCTCTTAGGGTTAGGGTTAGACTCAGGCTCTTAGGGTTAGGGTTAGACTCAGGCTCTTAGGGTGAGGGTTAGACTCAGGCTCTTAGGGTTAGGGTTAGACTCAGGCTCTTAGGGTGAGGGTTAGACTCAGGCTCTTAGGGTGAGGGTTAGACTCAGGCTCTTAGGGTTGGGGTTAGACTCAGGCTCTTAGGGCTAGGGTTAGACTCAGGCTCTTAGGGTGAGGGTTAGACTCAGGCTCTTAGGGTGAGGGTTAGACTCAGGCTCTTAGGGTTAGGCTTAGACTCAGGCTCTTAGGGTTAGGGTTAGACTCAGGCTCTTAGGGTTAGGGTTAGACTCAGGCTTTTAGGGTTAGGGTTCGACTCAGGCTCTTAGGGTTAGGGTTCGACTCAGGCTCTTAGGGTTAGGGTTAGACTCAGGCTCTTAGGGTTAGGGTTCGACTCAGGCTCTTAGGGTTAGGGTTAGACTCAGGCTCTTAGGCTTAGGGTTAGACTCAGGCTCTTAGGGTTAGACTCAGGCTCTTAGGGTTAGGGTTAGACTCAGGCTCTTAGGGTTAGGGTTAGACTCAGGCTCTTAGGCTTAGGGTTAGACTCAGGCTCTTAGGGTGAGGGTTAGACTCAGGCTCTTCGGGTTAGGGTTAGACTCAGGCTCTTAGGGTGAGGGCTAGACTCAGGCTCTTAGGGTGAGGGTTAGACTCAGGCTCTTAGGGTTAGGGTTAGACTCAGGCTCTTAGGGTGAGGGTTAGACTCAGGCTCTTAGGGTTAGGGTTAGACTCAGGCTCTTAGGGTTAGGGTTAGACTCAGGCTCTTAGGGTTAGGGTTAGACTCAGGCTCTTCGGGTTAGGGTTAGACTCAGGCTCTTAGGGTTAGGCTTAGACTCAGGCTCTTAGGGTTAGGCTTAGACTCAGGCTCTTAGGGTTAGGGTTAGACTTAGGCTCTTAGGGTTAGGGTTAGACTCAGGCTCTTAGGGTTAGGTTTAGACTCAGGCTCTTAGGTTGAAGGTTAGACTCAGGCTCTTAGGGTTAGGGTTAGACTCAGGCTCTTAGGGTTAGGGTTAGACTCAGGCTCTTAGGGTTAGGGTTAGACTCAGGCTCTTAGGGTGAGGGTTAGACTCAGGCTCTTAGGGTTAGGGTTAGACTCAGGCTCTTAGGGTGAGGGTTAGACTCAGGCTCTTAGGGTGAGGGTTAGACTCAGGCTCTTAGGGTTGGGGTTAGACTCAGGCTCTTAGGGCTAGGGTTAGACTCAGGCTCTTAGGGTGAGGGTTAGACTCAGGCTCTTAGGGTGAGGGTTAGACTCAGGCTCTTAGGGTTAGGCTTAGACTCAGGCTCTTAGGGTTAGGGTTAGACTCAGGCTCTTAGGGTGAGGGTTAGACTCAGGCTTTTAGGGTTAGGGTTCGACTCAGGCTCTTAGGGTTAGGGTTCGACTCAGGCTCTTAGGGTTAGGGTTAGACTCAGGCTCTTAGGGTTAGGGTTCGACTCAGGCTCTTAGGGTTAGGGTTAGACTCAGGCTCTTAGGCTTAGGGTTAGACTCAGGCTCTTAGGGTTAGACTCAGGCTCAGGGTTAGGGTTAGACTCAGGCTCTTAGGGTTAGGGTTAGACTCAGGCTCTTAGGCTTAGGGTTAGACTCAGGCTCTTAGGGTGAGGGTTAGACTCAGGCTCTTCGGGTTAGGGTTAGACTCAGGCTCTTAGGGTTAGGGTTAGACTCAGGCTCTTAGGGTGAGGGTTAGACTCAGGCTCTTAGGGTTAGGGTTAGACTCAGGCTCTTAGGGTTAGGGTTAGACTCAGGCTCTTAGGGTTAGGGTTAGACTCAGGCTCTTCGGGTTAGGGTTAGACTCAGGCTCTTAGGGTTAGGCTTAGACTCAGGCTCTTAGGGTTAGGCTTAGACTCAGGCTCTTAGGGTTAGGGTTAGACTTAGGCTCTTAGGGTTAGGGTTAGACTCAGGCTCTTAGGGTTAGGTTTAGACTCAGGCTCTTAGGTTGAAGGTTAGACTCAGGCTCTTAGGGTTAGGGTTAGACTCAGGCTCTTAGGGTTAGGGTTAGACTCAGGCTCTTAGGGTTAGGGTTAGACTCAGGCTCTTAGGGTGAGGGCTAGACTCAGGCTCTTAGGGTGAGGGTTAGACTCAGGCTCTTAGGGTGAGGGTTAGACTCAGGCTCTTAGGGTTAGGGTTAGACTCAGGCTCTTAGGGTTAGGGTTAGACTCAGGCTCTTAGGGTTAGGGTTAGACTCAGGCTCTTAGGGTTAGGGTTAGACTCAGGCTCTTCGGGTTAGGGTTAGACTCAGGCTCTTCGGGTTAGGGTTAGACTCAGGCTCTTAGGGTTAGGCTTAGACTCAGGCTCTTAGGGTTAGGCTTAGACTCAGGCTCTTAGGGTTAGGGTTAGACTTAGGCTCTTAGGGTTAGGGTTAGACTCAGGCTCTTAGGGTTAGGTTTAGACTCAGGCTCTTAGGTTGAAGGTTAGACTCAGGCTCTTAGGGTTAGGGTTAGACTCAGGCTCTTAGGGTTAGGGTTAGACTCAGGCTCTTAGGGTTAGGGTTAGACTCAGGCTCTTAGGGTGAGGGCTAGACTCAGGCTCTTAGGGTGAGGGTTAGACTCAGGCTCTTAGGGTGAGGGTTAGACTCAGGCTCTTAGGGTTAGGGTTAGACTCAGGCTCTTAGGGTTAGGGTTAGACTCAGGCTCTTAGGGTTAGGGTTAGACTCAGGCTCTTAGGGTGAGGGTTAGACTCAGGCTCTTAGGGTGAGGGTTAGACTCAGGCTCTTAGGTTGAAGGTTAGACTCAGGCTCTTAGGGTTAGGGTTAGACTCAGGCTCTTCGGGTTAGGGTTAGACTCAGGCTCTTAGGGTTAGGGTTAGACTCAGGCTCTTCGGGTTAGGGTTAGACTCAGGCTCTTAGGGTGAGGGTTAGACTCAGGCTCTTAGGGTGAGGGTTAGACTCAGTCTCTTAGCGTGAGGGTTAGACTCAGGCTCTTAGGGTTAGGGTTAGACTCAGGCTCTTCGGGTTAGGGTTAGACTCAGGCTCTTCGGGTTAGGGTTAGACTCAGGCTCTTAGGGTTAGGGTTAGACTCAGGCTCTTAGGGTGAGGGTTAGACTCAGGCTCTTAGGGTTAGGGTTAGACTCAGGCTCTTAGGGTTAGGGTTAGACTCAGGCTCTTAGGGTTAGGGTTAGACTCAGGCTCTTAGGGTGAGGGTTAGACTCAGGCTCTTCGGGTTAGGGTTAGACTCAGGCTCTTCGGGTTAGGGTTAGACTCAGGCTCTTAGGGTGAGGGTTAGACTCAGGCTCTTAGGGTTAGGGTTCGACTCAGGCTCTTAGGGTTAGGGTTAGACTCAGGCTCTTCGGGTTAGGGTTAGACTCAGGCTCTTAGGGTTAGGGTTAGACTCAGGCTCTTAGGGTTAGGGTTAGACTCAGGCTCTTCGGGTTAGGGTTAGACTCAGGCTCTTAGGGTGAGGGTTAGACTCAGGCTCTTAGGGTTAGGGTTAGACTCAGGCTCTTCGGGTTAGGGTTAGACTCAGGCTCTTAGGGTTAGGGTTAGACTCAGGCTCTTAGGGTTAGGGTTAGACTCAGGCTCTTAGGGTTAGGGTTAGACTCAGGCTCTTAGGGTGAGGGTTAGACTCAGGCTCTTCGGGTTAGGGTTAGACTCAGGCTCTTAGGGTGAGGGTTAGACTCAGGCTCTTCGGGTTAGGGTTAGACTCAGGCTCTTAGGGTTAGGGTTAGACTCAGGCTCTTAGGGTTAGGGTTAGACTCAGGCTCTTAGGGTTAGGGTTAGACTCAGGCTCTTAGGGTTAGGGTTAGACTCAGGCTCTTAGGGTGAGGGTTAGACTCAGGCTCTTAGGGTGAGGGTTAGACTCAGTCTCTTAGCGTGAGGGTTAGACTCAGGCTCTTAGGGTTAGGGTTAGACTCAGGCTCTTCGGGTTAGGGTTAGACTCAGGCTCTTCGGGTTAGGGTTAGACTCAGGCTCTTAGGGTTAGGGTTAGACTCAGGCTCTTAGGGTTAGGGTTAGACTCAGGCTCTTCGGGTTAGGGTTAGACTCAGGCTCTTAGGGTGAGGGTTAGACTCAGGCTCTTAGGGTTAGGGTTAGACTCAGGCTCTTAGGGTTAGGGTTAGACTCAGGCTCTTCGGGTTAGGGTTAGACTCAGGCTCTTAGGGTTAGGGTTAGACTCAGGCTCTTAGGGTTAGGGTTAGACTCAGGCTCTTAGGGTGAGGGTTAGACTCAGGCTCTTAGGGTTAGGGTTAGACTCAGGCTCTTAGGGTTAGGGTTAGACTCAGGCTCTTAGGGTTAGGGTTAGACTCAGGCTCTTCGGGTTAGGGTTAGACTCAGGCTCTTAGGGTTAGGGTTAGACTCAGGCTCTTAGGGTTAGGGTTAGACTCAGGCTCTTCGGGTTAGGGTTAGACTCAGGCTCTTAGGGTGAGGGTTAGACTCAGGCTCTTAGGGTTAGGGTTAGACTCAGGCTCTTAGGGTTAGGGTTAGACTCAGGCTCTTAGGGTTAGGGTTAGACTCAGGCTCTTAGGGTTAGGGTTAGACTCAGGCTCTTAGGGTTAGGGTTAGACTCAGGCTCTTCGGGTTAGGGTTAGACTCAGGCTCTTAGGGTTAGGGTTAGACTCAGGCTCTTAGGGTTAGGGTTAGACTCAGGCTCTTCGGGTTAGGGTTAGACTCAGGCTCTTAGGGTTAGGGTTAGACTCAGGCTCTTAGGGTTAGGGTTAGACTCAGGCTCTTCGGGTTAGGGTTAGACTCAGGCTCTTAGGGTGAGGGTTAGACTCAGGCTCTTAGGGTTAGGGTTAGACTCAGGCTCTTAGGGTGAGGGTTAGACTCAGGCTCTTAGGGTGAGGGTTAGACTCAGGCTCTTAGGGTTAGGGTTAGACTCAGGCTCTTAGGGTTAGGGTTAGACTCAGGCTCTTAGGGTTAGGGTTAGACTCAGGCTCTTCGGGTTAGGGTTAGACTCAGGCTCTTAGGGTTAGGGTTAGACTCAGGCTCTTAGGGTTAGGGTTAGACTCAGGCTCTTCGGGTTAGGGTTAGACTCAGGCTCTTAGGGTGAGGGTTAGACTCAGGCTCTTAGGGTTAGGGTTAGACTCAGGCTCTTAGGGTTAGGGTTAGACTCAGGCTCTTAGGGTTAGGGTTAGACTCAGGCTCTTAGGGTTAGGGTTAGACTCAGGCTCTTAGGGTTAGGGTTAGACTCAGGCTCTTAGGGTTAGGGTTAGACTCAGGCTCTTCGGGTTAGGGTTAGACTCAGGCTCTTAGGGTTAGGGTTAGACTCAGGCTCTTAGGGTTAGGGTTAGACTCAGGCTCTTCGGGTTAGGGTTAGACTCAGGCTCTTAGGGTTAGGGTTAGACTCAGGCTCTTAGGGTTAGGGTTAGACTCAGGCTCTTCGGGTTAGGGTTAGACTCAGGCTCTTAGGGTGAGGGTTAGACTCAGGCTCTTAGGGTTAGGGTTAGACTCAGGCTCTTAGGGTGAGGGTTAGACTCAGGCTCTTAGGGTGAGGGTTAGACTCAGGCTCTTAGGGTTAGGGTTAGACTCAGGCTCTTAGGGTGAGGGTTAGACTCAGGCTCTTAGGGTTAGGGTTAGACTCAGGCTCTTAGGGTGAGGGTTAGACTCAGGCTCTTCGGGTTAGGGTTCGACTCAGGCTCTTAGGGTGAGGGTTAGACTCAGGCTCTTAGGGTTAGGGTTAGACTCAGGCTCTTAGGGTTAGGGTTAGACTCAGGCTCTTAGGGTTAGGGTTAGACTCAGGCTCTTAGGGTTAGGGTTAGACTCAGGCTCTTAGGGTGAGGGTTAGACTCAGGCTCTTAGGGTGAGGGTTAGACTCAGTCTCTTAGCGTGAGGGTTAGACTCAGGCTCTTAGGGTTAGGGTTAGACTCAGGCTCTTCGGGTTAGGGTTAGACTCAGGCTCTTCGGGTTAGGGTTAGACTCAGGCTCTTAGGGTTAGGGTTAGACTCAGGCTCTTAGGGTGAGGGTTAGACTCAGGCTCTTAGGGTGAGGGTTAGACTCAGGCTCTTAGGGTTAGGGTTAGACTCAGGCTCTTAGGGTTAGGGTTAGACTCAGGCTCTTAGGGTGAGGGTTAGACTCAGGCTCTTCGGGTTAGGGTTAGACTCAGGCTCTTAGGGTTAGGGTTAGACTCAGGCTCTTAGGGTTAGGGTTAGACTCAGGCTCTTCGGGTTAGGGTTAGACTCAGGCTCTTAGGGTGAGGGTTAGACTCAGGCTCTTAGGGTGAGGGTTAGACTCAGCCTCTTAGCGTGAGGGTTAGACTCAGGCTCTTAGGGTTAGGGTTAGACTCAGGCTCTTAGGGTTAGGGTTAGACTCAGGCTCTTCGGGTTAGGGTTAGACTCAGGCTCTTAGGGTTAGGGTTAGACTCAGGCTCTTAGGGTGAGGGTTAGACTCAGGCTCTTAGGGTGAGGGTTAGACTCAGGCTCTTAGGGTTAGGGTTAGACTCAGGCTCTTAGGGTTAGGGTTAGACTCAGGCTCTTAGGGTGAGGGTTAGACTCAGGCTCTTCGGGTGAGGGTTAGACTCAGGCTCTTAGGGTTAGGGTTAGACTCAGGCTCTTAGGGTGAGGGTTAGACTCAGGCTCTTAGGGTTAGGGTTCGACTCAGGCTCTTAGGGTTAGGGTTAGACTCAGGCTCTTCGGGTTAGGGTTAGACTCAGGCTCTTAGGGTTAGGGTTAGACTCAGGCTCTTAGGGTTAGGGTTAGACTCAGGCTCTTAGGGTTAGGGTTAGACTCAGGCTCTTAGGGTTAGGGTTAGACTCAGGCTCTTCGGGTTAGGGTTAGACTCAGGCTCTTAGGGTGAGGGTTAGACTCAGGCTCTTAGGGTTAGGGTTAGACTCAGGCTCTTAGGGTTAGGGTTAGACTCAGGCTCTTAGGGTTAGGGTTAGACTCAGGCTCTTCGGGTTAGGGTTAGACTCAGGCTCTTAGGGTTAGGGTTAGACTCAGGCTCTTAGGGTTAGGGTTAGACTCAGGCTCTTCGGGTTAGGGTTAGACTCAGGCTCTTAGGGTGAGGGTTAGACTCAGGCTCTTAGGGTTAGGGTTAGACTCAGGCTCTTAGGGTTAGGGTTAGACTCAGGCTCTTAGGGTTAGGGTTAGACTCAGGCTCTTAGGGTGAGGGTTAGACTCAGGCTCTTAGGGTTAGGGTTAGACTCAGGCTCTTAGGGTTAGGGTTAGACTCAGGCTCTTAGGGTTAGGGTTAGACTCAGGCTCTTCGGGTTAGGGTTAGACTCAGGCTCTTAGGGTTAGGGTTAGACTCAGGCTCTTAGGGTTAGGGTTAGACTCAGGCTCTTCGGGTTAGGGTTAGACTCAGGCTCTTAGGGTGAGGGTTAGACTCAGGCTCTTAGGGTTAGGGTTAGACTCAGGCTCTTAGGGTTAGGGTTAGACTCAGGCTCTTAGGGTGAGGGTTAGACTCAGGCTCTTAGGGTTAGGGTTAGACTCAGGCTCTTAGGGTTAGGGTTAGACTCAGGCTCTTAGGGTTAGGGTTAGACTCAGGCTCTTAGGGTGAGGGTTAGACTCAGGCTCTTAGGGTTAGGGTTCGACTCAGGCTCTTAGGGTTAGGGTTAGACTCAGGCTCTTAGGGTTAGGGTTAGACTCAGGCTCTTAGGGTGAGGGTTCGACTCAGGCTCTTAGGGTTAGGGTTAGACTCAGGCTCTTCGGGTTAGGGTTCGACTCAGGCTCTTAGGGTTAGGGTTAGACTCAGGCTCTTAGGGTGAGGGTTAGACTCAGGCTCTTAGGGTTAGGGTTAGACTCAGGCTCTTAGGGTTAGGGTTAGACTCAGGCTCTTAGGGTGAGGGTTAGACTCAGGCCCTTAGGGTTAGGGTTAGACTCAGGCTCTTAGGGTTAGGGTTAGACTCAGGCTCTTAGGGTGAGGGTTAGACTCAGGCTCTTCGGGTTAGGGTTAGACTCAGGCTCTTAGGGTGAGGGTTAGACTCAGTCTCTTAGGGTGAGGGTTAGACTCAGGCTCTTAGGGTTAGGGTTAGACTCAGGCTCTTAGGGTTAGGGTTAGACTCAGGCTCTTAGGGTTAGGGTTAGACTCAGGCTCTTAGGGTTAGGGTTAGACTCAGGCTCTTAGGGTTAGGGTTAGACTCAGGCTCTTAGGGTTAGGGTTAGACTCAGGCTCTTAGGGTGAGGGTTAGACTCAGGCTCTTACTGTTAGGGTTAGACTCAGGCTCTTAGGGTGAGGGTTAGACTCAGGCTCTTCGGGTTAGGGTTCGACTCAGGCTCTTAGGGTGAGGGTTAGACTCAGGCTCTTAGGGTTAGGGTTAGACTCAGGCTCTTAGGGTTAGGGTTAGACTCAGGCTCTTCGGGTTAGGGTTAGACTCAGGCTCTTAGGGTTAGGGTTAGACTCAGGCTCTTAGGGTTAGGGTTAGACTCAGGCTCTTAGGGTTAGGGTTAGACTCAGGCTCTTCGGGTTAGGGTTAGACTCAGGCTCTTAGGGTTAGGGTTAGACTCAGGCTCTTAGGGTTAGGGTTAGACTCAGGCTCTTCGGGTTAGGGTTAGACTCAGGCTCTTAGGGTTAGGGTTAGACTCAGGCTCTTCGGGTTAGGGTTAGACTCAGGCTCTTAGGGTGAGGGTTAGACTCAGGCTCTTAGGGTGAGGGTTAGACTCAGTCTCTTAGCGTGAGGGTTAGACTCAGGCTCTTAGGGTTAGGGTTAGACTCAGGCTCTTCGGGTTAGGGTTAGACTCAGGCTCTTCGGGTTAGGGTTAGACTCAGGCTCTTAGGGTTAGGGTTAGACTCAGGCTCTTAGGGTGAGGGTTAGACTCAGGCTCTTAGGGTTAGGGTTAGACTCAGGCTCTTAGGGTTAGGGTTAGACTCAGGCTCTTAGGGTTAGGGTTAGACTCAGGCTCTTAGGGTGAGGGTTAGACTCAGGCTCTTCGGGTTAGGGTTAGATTCAGGCTCTTCGGGTTAGGGTTAGACTCAGGCTCTTAGGGTGAGGGTTAGACTCAGGCTCTTAGGGTTAGGGTTCGACTCAGGCTCTTAGGGTTAGGGTTAGACTCAGGCTCTTCGGGTTAGGGTTAGACTCAGGCTCTTAGGGTTAGGGTTAGACTCAGGCTCTTCGGGTTAGGGTTAGACTCAGGCTCTTCGGGTTAGGGTTAGACTCAGGCTCTTAGGGTTAGGGTTAGACTCAGGCTCTTCGGGTTAGGGTTAGACTCAGGCTCTTAGGGTGAGGGTTAGACTCAGGCTCTTAGGGTTAGGGTTAGACTCAGGCTCTTAGGGTGAGGGTTAGACTCAGGCTCTTAGGGTTAGGGTTAGACTCAGGCTCTTAGGGTTAGGGTTAGACTCAGGCTCTTAGGGTGAGGGTTAGACTCAGGCTCTTAGGGTTAGGGTTAGACTCAGGCTCTTAGGGTTAGGGTTAGACTCAGGCTCTTAGGGTTAGGGTTAGACTCAGGCTCTTAGGGTGAGGGTTAGACTCAGGCTCTTAGGGTTAGGGTTAGACTCAGGCTCTTAGGGTGAGGGTTAGACTCAGGCTCTTAGGGTGAGGGTTAGACTCAGGCTCTTAGGGTTAGGGTTAGACTCAGGCTCTTAGGGTTAGGGTTAGACTCAGGCTCTTAGGGTTAGGGTTAGACTCAGGCTCTTCGGGTTAGGGTTAGACTCAGGCTCTTAGGGTTAGGGTTAAACTCAGGCTCTTAGGGTTAGGGTTAGACTCAGGCTCTTCGGGTTAGGGTTAGACTCAGGCTCTTAGGGTGAGGGTTAGACTCAGGCTCTTAGGGTTAGGGTTAGACTCAGGCTCTTAGGGTTAGGGTTAGACTCAGGCTCTTAGGGTTAGGGTTAGACTCAGGCTCTTAGTGTTAGGGTTAGACTCAGGCTCTTAGGGTTAGGGTTAGACTCAGGCTCTTCGGGTTAGGGTTAGACTCAGGCTCTTAGGGTTAGGGTTAGACTCAGGCTCTTAGGGTTAGGGTTAGACTCAGGCTCTTCGGGTTAGGGTTAGACTCAGGCTCTTAGGGTTAGGGTTAGACTCAGGCTCTTCGGGTTAGGGTTAGACTCAGGCTCTTAGGGTGAGGGTTAGACTCAGGCTCTTAGGGTTAGGGTTAGACTCAGGCTCTTAGGGTGAGGGTTAGACTCAGGCTCTTAGGGTTAGGGTTAGACTCAGGCTCTTAGGGTTAGGGTTAGACTCAGGCTCTTAGGGTGAGGGTTAGACTCAGGCTCTTAGGGTTAGGGTTAGACTCAGGCTCTTAGGGTGAGGGTTAGACTCAGGCTCTTCGGGTTAGGGTTCGACTCAGGCTCTTAGGGTGAGGGTTAGACTCAGGCTCTTAGGGTTAGGGTTAGACTCAGGCTCTTAGGGTTAGGGTTAGACTCAGGCTCTTAGGGTTAGGGTTAGACTCAGGCTCTTAGGGTTAGGGTTAGACTCAGGCTCTTAGGGTGAGGGTTAGACTCAGGCTCTTAGGGTGAGGGTTAGACTCAGTCTCTTAGCGTGAGGGTTAGACTCAGGCTCTTAGGGTTAGGGTTAGACTCAGGCTCTTCGGGTTAGGGTTAGACTCAGGCTCTTCGGGTTAGGGTTAGACTCAGGCTCTTAGGGTTAGGGTTAGACTCAGGCTCTTAGGGTGAGGGTTAGACTCAGGCTCTTAGGGTGAGGGTTAGACTCAGGCTCTTAGGGTTAGGGTTAGACTCAGGCTCTTAGGGTTAGGGTTAGACTCAGGCTCTTAGGGTGAGGGTTAGACTCAGGCTCTTCGGGTTAGGGTTAGACTCAGGCTCTTAGGGTTAGGGTTAGACTCAGGCTCTTAGGGTGAGGGTTAGACTCAGGCTCTTAGGGTTAGGTTTAGACTCAGGCTCTTAGGGTGAGGGTTAGACTCAGGCTCTTAGGGTTAGGGTTAGACTCAGGCTCTTCGGGTTAGGGTTAGACTCAGGCTCTTAGGGTTAGGGTTAGACTCAGGCTCTTAGGGTGAGGGTTAGACTCAGGCTCTTCGGGTTAGGGTTCGACTCAGGCTCTTAGGGTGAGGGTTAGACTCAGGCTCTTAGGGTTAGGGTTAGACTCAGGCTCTTAGGGTTAGGGTTAGACTCAGGCTCTTCGGGTTAGGGTTAGACTCAGGCTCTTAGGGTGAGGGTTAGACTCAGGCTCTTAGGGTGAGGGTTAGACTCAGCCTCTTAGCGTGAGGGTTAGACTCAGGCTCTTAGGGTTAGGGTTAGACTCAGGCTCTTAGGGTTAGGGTTAGACTCAGGCTCTTCGGGTTAGGGTTAGACTCAGGCTCTTAGGGTTAGGGTTAGACTCAGGCTCTTAGGGTGAGGGTTAGACTCAGGCTCTTAGGGTGAGGGTTAGACTCAGGCTCTTAGGGTTAGGGTTAGACTCAGGCTCTTAGGGTTAGGGTTAGACTCAGGCTCTTAGGGTGAGGGTTAGACTCAGGCTCTTCGGGTGAGGGTTAGACTCAGGCTCTTAGGGTTAGGGTTAGACTCAGGCTCTTAGGGTGAGGGTTAGACTCAGGCTCTTAGGGTTAGGGTTCGACTCAGGCTCTTAGGGTTAGGGTTAGACTCAGGCTCTTCGGGTTAGGGTTAGACTCAGGCTCTTAGGGTTAGGGTTAGACTCAGGCTCTTAGGGTTAGGGTTAGACTCAGGCTCTTAGGGTTAGGGTTAGACTCAGGCTCTTAGGGTTAGGGTTAGACTCAGGCTCTTCGGGTTAGGGTTAGACTCAGGCTCTTAGGGTGAGGGTTAGACTCAGGCTCTTAGGGTTAGGGTTAGACTCAGGCTCTTAGGGTTAGGGTTAGACTCAGGCTCTTAGGGTTAGGGTTAGACTCAGGCTCTTCGGGTTAGGGTTAGACTCAGGCTCTTAGGGTGAGGGTTAGACTCAGGCTCTTAGGGTTAGGGTTAGACTCAGGCTCTTCGGGTTAGGGTTAGACTCAGGCTCTTAGGGTGAGGGTTAGACTCAGGCTCTTAGGGTTAGGGTTAGACTCAGGCTCTTAGGGTTAGGGTTAGACTCAGGCTCTTAGGGTTAGGGTTAGACTCAGGCTCTTAGGGTGAGGGTTAGACTCAGGCTCTTAGGGTTAGGGTTAGACTCAGGCTCTTAGGGTTAGGGTTAGACTCAGGCTCTTAGGGTTAGGGTTAGACTCAGGCTCTTCGGGTTAGGGTTAGACTCAGGCTCTTAGGGTTAGGGTTAGACTCAGGCTCTTAGGGTTAGGGTTAGACTCAGGCTCTTCGGGTTAGGGTTAGACTCAGGCTCTTAGGGTGAGGGTTAGACTCAGGCTCTTAGGGTTAGGGTTAGACTCAGGCTCTTAGGGTTAGGGTTAGACTCAGGCTCTTAGGGTGAGGGTTAGACTCAGGCTCTTAGGGTTAGGGTTAGACTCAGGCTCTTAGGGTTAGGGTTAGACTCAGGCTCTTAGGGTTAGGGTTAGACTCAGGCTCTTAGGGTGAGGGTTAGACTCAGGCTCTTCGGGTTAGGGTTCGACTCAGGCTCTTAGGGTTAGGGTTAGACTCAGGCTCTTAGGGTTAGGGTTAGACTCAGGCTCTTAGGGTGAGGGTTCGACTCAGGCTCTTAGGGTTAGGGTTAGACTCAGGCTCTTCGGGTTAGGGTTCGACTCAGGCTCTTAGGGTTAGGGTTAGACTCAGGCTCTTCGGGTTAGGGTTAGACTCAGGCTCTTCGGGTTAGGGTTAGACTCAGGCTCTTCGGGTTAGGGTTAGACTCAGGCTCTTCGGGTGAGGGTTAGACTCAGGCTCTTAGGGTGAGGGTTAGACTCAGGCTCTTAGGGTTAGGGTTAGACTCAGGCTCTTAGGGTGAGGGTTAGACTCAGGCTCTTAGGGTGAGGGTTAGACTCAGGCTCTTCGGGTTAGGGTTAGACTCAGGCTCTTAGGGTGAGGGTTAGACTCAGGCTCTTAGGGTTAGGGTTAGACTCAGGCTCTTAGGGTTAGGGTTAGACTCAGGCTCTTAGGGTGAGGGTTAGACTCAGGCCCTTAGGGTTAGGGTTAGACTCAGGCTCTTAGGGTGAGGGTTAGACTCAGGCTCTTCGGGTTAGGGTTAGACTCAGGCTCTTAGGGTGAGGGTTAGACTCAGTCTCTTAGGGTGAGGGTTAGACTCAGGCTCTTAGGGTTAGGGTTAGACTCAGGCTCTTAGGGTTAGGGTTAGACTCAGGCTCTTAGGGTTAGGGTTAGACTCAGGCTCTTAGGGTTAGGGTTAGACTCAGGCTCTTAGGGTGAGGGTTAGACTCAGGCTCTTAGGGTTAGGGTTAGACTCAGGCTCTTAGGGTGAGGGTTAGACTCAGGCTCTTACTGTTAGGGTTAGACTCAGGCTCTTAGGGTTAGGGTTAGACTCAGGCTCTTCGGGTTAGGGTTCGACTCAGGCTCTTAGGGTGAGGGTTAGACTCAGGCTCTTAGGGTTAGGGTTAGACTCAGGCTCTTAGGGTTAGGGTTAGACTCAGGCTCTTCGGGTTAGGGTTAGACTCAGGCTCTTAGGGTTAGGGTTAGACTCAGGCTCTTAGGGTTAGGGTTAGACTCAGGCTCTTAGGGTTAGGGTTAGACTCAGGCTCTTCGGGTTAGGGTTAGACTCAGGCTCTTAGGGTTAGGGTTAGACTCAGGCTCTTAGGGTTAGGGTTAGACTCAGGCTCATAGGGTTAGGGTTAGACTCAGGCTCTTAGGGTTAGGGTTAGACTCAGGCTCTTCGGGTTAGGGTTAGACTCAGGCTCTTCGGGTTAGGGTTAGACTCAGGCTCTTCGGGTTAGGGTTAGACTCAGGCTCTTAGGGTGAGGGTTAGACTCAGGCTCTTAGGGTGAGGGTTAAACTCAGTCTCTTAGCGTGAGGGTTAGACTCAGGCTCTTAGGGTTAGGGTTAGACTCAGGCTCTTCGGGTTAGGGTTAGACTCAGGCTCTTCGGGTTAGGGTTAGACTCAGGCTCTTAGGGTTAGGGTTAGACTCAGGCTCTTAGGGTGAGGGTTAGACTCAGGCTCTTAGGGTTAGGGTTAGACTCAGGCTCTTAGGGTTAGGGTTAGACTCAGGCTCTTAGGGTTAGGGTTAGACTCAGGCTCTTAGGGTGAGGGTTAGACTCAGGCTCTTCGGGTTAGGGTTAGACTCAGGCTCTTCGGGTTAGGGTTAGACTCAGGCTCTTAGGGTGAGGGTTAGACTCAGGCTCTTAGGGTTAGGGTTCGACTCAGGCTCTTAGGGTTAGGGTTAGACTCAGGCTCTTCGGGTTAGGGTTAGACTCAGGCTCTTAGGGTTAGGGTTAGACTCAGGCTCTTAGGGTTAGGGTTAGACTCAGGCTCTTCGGGTTAGGGTTAGACTCAGGCTCTTAGGGTTAGGGTTAGACTCAGGCTCTTAGGGTTAGGGTTAGACTCAGGCTCTTAGGGTGAGGGTTAGACTCAGGCTCTTAGGGTTAGGGTTAGACTCAGGCTCTTAGGGTTAGGGTTAGACTCAGGCTCTTAGGGTTAGGGTTAGACTCAGGCTCTTCGGGTTAGGGTTAGACTCAGGCTCTTAGGGTGAGGGTTAGACTCAGGCTCTTAGGGTTAGGGTTAGACTCAGGCTCTTCGGGTTAGGGTTAGACTCAGGCTCTTAGGGTTAGGGTTAGACTCAGGCTCTTAGGGTTAGGGTTAGACTCAGGCTCTTAGGGTTAGGGTTAGACTCAGGCTCTTAGGGTTAGGGTTAGACTCAGGCTCTTCGGGTTAGGGTTAGACTCAGGCTCTTAGGGTGAGGGTTAGACTCAGGCTCTTCGGGTTAGGGTTAGACTCAGGCTCTTAGGGTTAGGGTTAGACTCAGGCTCTTAGGGTTAGGGTTAGACTCAGGCTCTTAGGGTTAGGGTTAGACTCAGGCTCTTAGGGTTAGGGTTAGACTCAGGCTCTTAGGGTGAGGGTTAGACTCAGGCTCTTAGGGTGAGGGTTAGACTCAGTCTCTTAGCGTGAGGGTTAGACTCAGGCTCTTAGGGTTAGGGTTAGACTCAGGCTCTTCGGGTTAGGGTTAGACTCAGGCTCTTCGGGTTAGGGTTAGACTCAGGCTCTTAGGGTTAGGGTTAGACTCAGGCTCTTAGGGTTAGGGTTAGACTCAGGCTCTTCGGGTTAGGGTTAGACTCAGGCTCTTAGGGTGAGGGTTAGACTCAGGCTCTTAGGGTTAGGGTTAGACTCAGGCTCTTAGGGTTAGGGTTAGACTCAGGCTCTTAGGGTGAGGGTTAGACTCAGGCTCTTAGGGTTAGGGTTAGACTCAGGCTCTTAGGGTTAGGGTTAGACTCAGGCTCTTAGGGTGAGGGTTAGACTCAGGCTCTTAGGGTTAGGGTTAGACTCAGGCTCTTAGGGTTAGGGTTAGACTCAGGCTCTTAGGGTTAGGGTTAGACTCAGGCTCTTAGGGTTAGGGTTAGACTCAGGCTCTTAGGGTTAGGGTTAGACTCAGGCTCTTCGGGTTAGGGTTAGACTCAGGCTCTTAGGGTGAGGGTTAGACTCAGGCTCTTAGGGTTAGGGTTAGACTCAGGCTCTTAGGGTTAGGGTTAGACTCAGGCTCTTAGGGTTAGGGTTAGACTCAGGCTCTTAGGGTTAGGGTTAGACTCAGGCTCTTAGGGTTAGGGTTAGACTCAGGCTCTTAGGG
The DNA here is from genome assembly GCF_963210335.1 of Falco punctatus. NCBI lineage: Eukaryota > Metazoa > Chordata > Aves > Falconiformes > Falconidae > Falco > Falco punctatus. The sequence goes on from NW_027660324.1 coordinate 26,345, forward strand.
TTAGGGTTAGACTCAGGCTCTTCGGGTTAGGGTTAGACTCAGGCTCTTAGGGTTAGGGTTAGACTCAGGCTCTTAGGGTTAGGGTTAGACTCAGGCTCTTCGGGTTAGGGTTAGACTCAGGCTCTTAGGGTTAGGGTTAGACTCAGGCTCTTAGGGTTAGGGTTAGACTCAGGCTCTTCGGGTTAGGGTTAGACTCAGGCTCTTAGGGTGAGGGTTAGACTCAGGCTCTTAGGGTTAGGGTTAGACTCAGGCTCTTAGGGTGAGGGTTAGACTCAGGCTCTTAGGGTGAGGGTTAGACTCAGGCTCTTAGGGTTAGGGTTAGACTCAGGCTCTTAGGGTGAGGGTTAGACTCAGGCTCTTAGGGTTAGGGTTAGACTCAGGCTCTTAGGGTGAGGGTTAGACTCAGGCTCTTCGGGTTAGGGTTCGACTCAGGCTCTTAGGGTGAGGGTTAGACTCAGGCTCTTAGGGTTAGGGTTAGACTCAGGCTCTTAGGGTTAGGGTTAGACTCAGGCTCTTAGGGTTAGGGTTAGACTCAGGCTCTTAGGGTTAGGGTTAGACTCAGGCTCTTAGGGTGAGGGTTAGACTCAGGCTCTTAGGGTGAGGGTTAGACTCAGTCTCTTAGCGTGAGGGTTAGACTCAGGCTCTTAGGGTTAGGGTTAGACTCAGGCTCTTCGGGTTAGGGTTAGACTCAGGCTCTTCGGGTTAGGGTTAGACTCAGGCTCTTAGGGTTAGGGTTAGACTCAGGCTCTTAGGGTGAGGGTTAGACTCAGGCTCTTAGGGTGAGGGTTAGACTCAGGCTCTTAGGGTTAGGGTTAGACTCAGGCTCTTAGGGTTAGGGTTAGACTCAGGCTCTTAGGGTGAGGGTTAGACTCAGGCTCTTCGGGTTAGGGTTAGACTCAGGCTCTTAGGGTTAGGGTTAGACTCAGGCTCTTAGGGTGAGGGTTAGACTCAGGCTCTTAGGGTTAGGTTTAGACTCAGGCTCTTAGGGTGAGGGTTAGACTCAGGCTCTTAGGGTTAGGGTTAGACTCAGGCTCTTAGGGTTAGGGTTAGACTCAGGCTCTTAGGGTTAGGGTTAGACTCAGGCTCTTCGGGTTAGGGTTAGACTCAGGCTCTTAGGGTTAGGGTTAGACTCAGGCTCTTAGGGTGAGGGTTAGACTCAGGCTCTTAGGGTTAGGGTTAGACTCAGGCTCTTAGGGTTAGGGTTAGACTCAGGCTCTTAGGGTTAGGGTTAGACTCAGGCTCTTCGGGTTAGGGTTAGACTCAGGCTCTTAGGGTGAGGGTTAGACTCAGGCTCTTAGGGTTAGGGTTAGACTCAGGCTCTTAGGGTTAGGGTTAGACTCAGGCTCTTAGGGTTAGGGTTAGACTCAGGCTCTTCGGGTTAGGGTTAGACTCAGGCTCTTAGGGTTAGGGTTAGACTCAGGCTCTTCGGGTTAGGGTTAGACTCAGGCTCTTCGGGTTAGGGTTAGACTCAGGCTCTTAGGGTGAGGGTTAGACTCAGGCTCTTAGGGTTAGGGTTAGACTCAGGCTCTTAGGGTTAGGGTTAGACTCAGGCTCTTAGGGTTAGGGTTAGACTCAGGCTCTTAGGGTTAGGGTTAGACTCAGGCTCTTCGGGTTAGGGTTAGACTCAGGCTCTTAGGGTGAGGGTTAGACTCAGGCTCTTAGGGTTAGGGTTAGACTCAGGCTCTTAGGGTTAGGGTTAGACTCAGGCTCTTCGGGTTAGGGTTAGACTCAGGCTCTTCGGGTGAGGGTTAGACTCAGGCTCTTAGGGTTAGGGTTAGACTCAGGCTCTTAGGGTTAGGGTTAGACTCAGGCTCTTCGGGTTAGGGTTAGACTCAGGCTCTTAGGGTGAGGGTTAGACTCAGGCTCTTAGGGTTAGGGTTAGACTCAGGCTCTTAGGGTTAGGGTTAGACTCAGGCTCTTAGGGTGAGGGTTAGACTCAGGCTCTTAGGGTTAGGGTTAGACTCAGGCTCTTAGGGTTAGGGTTAGACTCAGGCTCTTCGGGTTAGGGTTAGACTCAGGCTCTTAGGGTTAGGGTTAGACTCAGGCTCTTAGGGTGAGGGTTAGACTCAGGCTCTTCGGGTTAGGGTTAGACTCAGGCTCTTCGGGTTAGGGTTAGACTCAGGCTCTTAGGGTTAGGGTTAGACTCAGGCTCTTCGGGTTAGGGTTAGACTCAGGCTCTTCGGGTTAGGGTTAGACTCAGGCTCTTAGGGTGAGGGTTAGACTCAGGCTCTTCGGGTTAGGGTTAGACTCAGGCTCTTAGGGTGAGGGTTAGACTCAGGCTCTTAGGGTGAGGGTTAGACTCAGGCTCTTAGCGTGAGGGTTAGACTCAGGCTCTTAGGGTGAGGGTTAGACTCAGGCTCTTCGGGTTAGGGTTAGACTCAGGCTCTTAGGGTTAGGGTTAGACTCAGGCTCTTCGGGTTAGGGTTAGACTCAGGCTCTTAGGGTTAGGGTTAGACGCAGGCTCTTAGGGTTAGGGTTAGACTCAGGCTCTTAGGGTTAGGGTTAGACTCAGTACTATATATTTGGGTACTGCAGCCGGCCCGGTTGGTGGTGCGCTGCTGCCATCTAGCGAAATATATTTGGGTAGTGCAGCCGGCCCTGTTGGTGGAGCGCTGCTGCCATCTAGCGAAATATACTTGGGTACTGCAGCCGGCCCTGTTGGTGGAGCGCTGCTGCCATCTAGCGAAATGTAATTGGGTACTGCAGCCGCCCTTTTGGTGGAGCGCTGCTGCCATCTAGCGAAATGTATTGGGTACTGCAGCCGCCCTTTTGGTGGAGCGCTGCTGCCATCTAGCGAAATATACTTGGGTACTGCAGCCGGCGCTGTTGGTGGAGCGCTGCTGCCATCTAGCGAAATATATTTGGGTACTGCAGCCGGCCCTTTTTGTGGAGCGCTGCTGCCATCTAGCAAAATGTAATTGGGTACTGCAGCCGCCCTTTTGGTGGAGCGCTGCTGCCATCTAGCGAAATGTAATTGGGTACTGCAGCCGGCGCTGTTGGTGGAGCGCTGCTGCCATCTAGCGACATATACTTGGGTACTGCAGGCGGCCCGGTTGGTGGAGCGCTGCTGCCATCTAGCGAAATATACTTGGGTACTGCAGCCGCCCGGTTGGTGGAGCGCTGCTGCCATCTAGCGAAATATATTTGGGTACTGCAGGCGGCCCCTTTTGGTGGAGCGCTGCTGCCATCTAGCGAAATATATTTGGGTACTGCAGCCGGCTCTGTTGGTGGAGCGCTGCTGCCATCTAGCGAAATATACTTGGGTACTTCAGCCGGCCGGTTGGTGGAGCGCTGCTGCCATCTAGCGAAATATAATTGGGTACTGCAGCCGCCCGGTTGGTGGAGCGCTGCTGCCATCTAGCGAAATGTAATTGGGTACTGCAGCCGCCCTTTTGGTGGAGCGCTGCTGCCATCTAGCGAAATATATTTGGGTACTGCAGCCGCCCTTTTGCTGGAGCGCTGCTGCCATCTAGCGAAATATATTTGGGTACTGCAGCCGGCTCTGTTGGTGGAGCGCTGCTGCCATCTAGCGAAATATACTTGGGTACTTCAGCCGGGGTTAGGGTTAGGGTTAAGGTTAGACTGTTAGGGTTAGGGTTAGGGTTAGACTCTTAGGGTTAGACTCTTAGGGTTAGGGTTAGACTCTTAGGGTTAGGGTTAGGGTTAGGGTTAGGGTTAGACTCTTAGGGTTAGGGTTAGACTCTTAGGGTTAGGGTTAGGGTTAGACTCTTAGGGTTAGGGTTAGACTCTTAGGGTTAGGGTAGGGTTAGGGTTAGACTCTTAGGGTTAGGGTTAGGGTTAGGGTTAGACTCTTAGGGTTAGGGTCAGGGTTAGGGTTAGGGTTAGGGTTAGGGTTAGACTCTTAGGGTTAGGGTTAGGGTTAAGGTTAGACTCTTAGTGTTAGGGTTAGACTCTTAGGGTTAGGGTCAGGGTTAGGGTTAGGGTTAGGGTTAGGGTTAGTCTCTTAGGGTTAGGGTTAAGGTTAGACTCTTAGTGTTAGGGTTAGACTCTTAGGGTTAGGATTAGGGTTAGACTCTTAGGGTTAGGGTTAGGGTTAGACTGTTAGGGTTAGGGTTAGGGTTAGGGTTAGACTCTTAGGGTTAGACTCTTAGGGTTAGGGTTAGGGTTAGACTGTTAGGGTTAGGGTTAGGGTTAGGGATAGACTCTTAGGGTTAGACTCTTAGGGTTAGGGTTAGACTGTTAGGGTTAGGGTTAGGGTTAGGGTTAGACTCTTAGGGTTAGGGTTAGACTCTTAGGGTTAGGTTTAGGGTTAGGGTTAGACTCAGGGTTAGGGTTAGACTCTTAGGGTTAGGGTTAGGGTTAGGGTTAGACTGTTAGGGTTAGGGTTAGGGTTAGGGTTAGACTCTTAGGGTTAAACTCTTATGTTTAGGGTTAGACTGTTAGGGTTAGAGTTAGGGTTAGGGTTAGACTCTTAGGGTTAGACTCTTAGGGTTAGGGTTAGACTGTTAGGGTTAGGGTTAGGGTTAGGGTTAGACTCTTAGGGTTAGGGTTAGACTCTTAGGGTTAGGGTTAGGGTTAGGGTTAGGGTTAGACTGTTAGGGTTAGGGTTAGGGTTAGGGTTAGGGTTAGACTGTTAGGGTTAGGGTTAGGGTTAGGGTTAGACTCGTAGGGTTAGGGTTAGACTCAGGCTCTTAGGGTTAGGGTTAGACTCAGGCTCTTAGGGTTAGGGTTAGACTCAGGCTCTTAGGGTTAGGGTTAGACTCAGGCTCTTAGGGTTAGGGTTAGACTCAGGCTCTTAGGGTTAGGGTTAGACTCAGGCTCTTAGGGTGAGGGTTAGACTCAGGCTCTTAGGGTGAGGGTTAGACTCAGGCTCTTAGGGTTAGGGTTAGACTCAGGCTCTTAGGGTGAGGGTTAGACTCAGGCTCTTAGGGTTAGGGTCAGACTCAGGCTCTTAGAGTTAGGGTTAGACTCAGGCTCTTCGGGTTAGGGTTAGACTCAGGCTCTTAGGGTTAGGGTTAGACTCAGGCTCTTCGGGTTAGGGTTAGACGCAGGCTCTTCGGGTTAGGGTTAGACTCAGGCTCTTAGGGTTAGGGTTAGACTCAGTACTATATATTTGGGTACTGCAGCCGCCGCTGTTGGTGGAGCGCTGCTGCCATCTAGCGAAATATACTTGGGTACTGCAGCCGGCCCTGTTGGTGGAGCGCTGCTGCCATCTAGCGAAATATACTTGGGTACTGCAGCCGGCCCTGTTGGTGGAGCGCTTCTGCCATCTAGCGAAATGTAATTGGGTACTGCAGCCGCCCTTTTGGTGTAGCGCTGCTGCCATCTAGCGAAATATACTTGGGTACTGCAGCCGCCCTTTTGGTGGAGCGCTGCTGCCATCTAGCGAAATGTATTGGGTACTGCAGCCGCCCTTTTGGTGGAGCGCTGCTGCCATCTAGCGACATATACTTGGGTACTGCAGCCGGCGCTGTTGGTGGAGCGCTGCTGCCATCTAGCGAAATATATTTGGGTACTGCGGCCGCCCGGTTGCTGGAGCGCTGCTGCCATCTAGCGAAATATACTTGGGTACTGCAGCCGGCCCTGTTGGTGGAGCGCTGCTGCCATCTAGCGAAATGTAGTTGGGTACTGCAGCCGTCCTTCTGGTGGAGCGCTGCTGCCATCTAGCGAAATATATTTGGGTACTGCAGCCGCCCTTTTGGTGGAGCGCTGCTGCCATCTAGCGAAATATATTTGGGTAGTGCAGCCGGCCCTGTTGGTGGAGCGCTGCTGCCATCTAGCGAAATATATTTGGGTACTGCAGCCGGCTCTGTTGGTGGAGCGCTGCTGCCATCTAGCGAAATATACTTGGGTACTTCAGCCGGCCGGTTAGTGGAGCGCTGCTGCCATCTAGCGAAATATAATTGGGTACTGCAGCCGGCCGGTTGGTGGAGCGCTGCTGCCATCTAGCGAAATGTAATTGGGTACTGCAGCCGCCCTTTTGGTGGAGCGCTGCTGCCATCTAGCGAAATATATTTGGGTACTGCAGCCGCCCTTTTGGTGGAGCGCTGCTGCCATCTAGCGAAATATATTTGGGTACTGCAGCCGGCTCTGTTGGTGGAGCGCTGCTGCCATCTAGCGAAATATACTTGGGTACTTCAGCCGGGGTTAGGGTTAGGGTTAAGGTTAGACTGTTAGGGTTAGGGTTAGGGTTAGACTCTTAGGGTTAGACTCTTAGGGCTAGGGTTAGACTCTTAGGGTTAGGGTTAGGGTTAGGGTTAGGGTTAGACTCTTAGGGTTAGGGTTAGACTCTTAGGGTTAGGGTTAGGGTTAGGGTTAGACTCTTAGGGTTGGGGTTAGACTCTTAGGGTTAGGGTAGGGTTAGGGTTAGACTCTTAGGGTTAGGGTTAGGGTTAGGGTTAGACTCTTAGGGTTAGGGTCAGGGTTAGGGTTAGGGTTAGGGTTAGGGTTAGACTCTTAGGGTTAGGGTTAGGGTTAAAGTTAGACTCTTAGTGTTAGGGTTAGACGCTTAGGGTTAGGGTCAGGGTTAGGGTTAGCGTTAGGGTTAGGGTTAGACTCTTAGGGTTAGGGTTAGGGTTAAGGTTAGACTCTTAGTGTTAGGGTTAGACTCTTAGGGTTAGGGTTAGGGTTAGACTGTTAGGGTTAGGGTTAGGGTTAGGGTTAGACTCTTAGGGTTAGACTCTTAGGGTTAGGGTTAGACTGTTAGGGTTAGGGTTAGGGTTAGACTCTTAGGGTTAGGGTTAGACTCTTAGGGTTAGGGTTAGGGTTAGGGTTAGGGTTAGACTCAGGGTTAGGGTTAGACTGTTAGGGTTAGGGTTAGGGTTAGGGTTAGACTGTTAGGGTTAGGGTTAGGGTTAGACTCTTAGGGTTAAACTCTTATGTTTAGGGTTAGACTGTTAGGGTTAGAGTTAGGGTTAGGGTTAGACTCTTAGGGTTAGGGTTAGACTCTTAGAGTTAGGGTTAGGGTTAGACTGTTAGGGTTAGGGTTAGGGTTAGGGTTAGACTCGTAGGGTTAGGGTTAGACTCAGGCTCTTAGGGTTAGGGTTAGACTCAGGCTCTTAGGGTTAGGGTTAGACTCAGGCTCTTAGGGTGAGGGTTAGACTCAGGCTCTTCGGGTTAGGGTTCGACTCAGGCTCTTAGGGTTAGGGTTAGACTCAGGCTCTTAGGGTGAGGGTTAGACTCAGGCTCTTAGGGTTAGGGTTAGACTCAGGCTCTTAGAGTTAGGGTTAGACTCAGGCTCTTCGGGTTAGGGTTAGACTCAGGCTCTTCGGGTTAGGGTTAGACTCAGGCTCTTAGGGTTAGGGTTAGACTCAGGCTCTTAGGGTTAGGGTTGGACTCAGTACTATATATTTGAGTACTGCAGCCGCCGCTGTTGGTGGAGCGCTGCTGCCATCTAGCGAAATATACTTGGGTACTGCAGCCGGCGCTGTTGGTGGAGCGCTGCTGCCATGTAGCGAAATATATTTGGGTACTGCAGCCGGCCCTGTTGGTGGAGCGCTGCTGCCGTCTAGCGAAATACATTTGGGTACTGCAGCCGCCCTTTTGGTGGAGCGCTGCTGCCATCTAGCGAAATATACTTGGGTATTGCAGCCGTCCCTGTTGGTGGAGCTCTGCTGCCATCTAGCGAAATATACTTGGGTACTGCAGCCGCCCGGTTGGTGGAGCGCTGCTGCCATCTAGCGAAATATATTTGGGTACTGCAGCCGGCTCTGTTGGTGGAGCGCTGCTGCCATCTAGCGAAATATACTTGGGTACTTCAGCCGGGGTTAGGGTTAGGGTTAAGGTTAGACTGTTAGGGTTAGGGTTAGGGTTAGACTCTTAGGGTTAGACTCTTAGGGTTAGGGTTAGACTCTTAGGGTTAGGGTTAGGGTTAGACTCTTAGGGTTAGGGTTAGGGTTAGGGTTAGACTCTTAGGGTTAGGGTTAGACTCTTAGGGTTAGGGTAGGGTTAGGGTTAGACTCTTAGGGTTAGGGTTAGGGTTAGGGTTAGACTCTTAGGGTTAGGGTCAGGGTTAGGGTTAGGGTTAGGGTTAGACTCTTAGGGTTAGGGTTAGGGTTAAGGTTAGACACTTAGTGTTAGGGTTAGAATCTTAGGGATAGGGTTAGGGTTACGGTTAGACTCTTAGGGTTAGGGTTAGGGTTAGACTGTTAGGGTTAGGGTTAGGGTTAGGGTTAGACTCTTAGGGTTAAACTCTTATGTTTAGGGTTAGACTGTTAGGGTTAGAGTTAGGGTTAGGGTTAGACTCTTAGGGTTAGACTCTTAGGGTTAGGGTTAGACTCTTAGGGTTAGGGTTAGGGTTAGGGTTAGACTCAGGGTTACGGTTAGACTCTTAGGGTTAGGGTTATGGTTAGGGTTAGACTCTTAGGGTTAGGCTTAGGGTTAGACTCTTAGGGTTAGGGTTAGGGTTAGGGTTAGGGTTAGGGTTAGACTCAGGCTTTTCGGGTTAGGGTTAGACTCAGGCTCTTAGGGTTAGGGTTAGACGCAGGCTCTTAGGGTTAGGGTTAGATTCAGGCTCTTAGGGTTAGGGTTAGACTCAGGCTCTTAGCGTGAGGGTTAGACTCAGGCTCTTCGGGTTAGGGTTAGACTCAGGCTCTTAGGGTTACGGTTAGACTCAGGCTCTTCGGGTTAGGGTTAGACTCAGGCTCTTAGGGTTAGGGTTAGACTCAGGCTCTTAGGGTGAGGGTTAGACTGAGGCTCTTAGGGTGAGGGTTAGACTCAGGCTCTTAGGGTTAGGGTTAGACTCAGGCTCTTAGGGTTAGGGTTAGACTCAGTACTATATATTTGGGTACTGCAGCCGCCGGTGTTGGTGGAGCGCTGCTGCCATCTAGCGAAATATACTTGGGTACTGCAGCCGGCGCTGTTGGTGGAGCGCTGCTGCCATGTAGCGAAATATATTTGGGTACTGCAGCCGGCCCTGTTGGTGGAGCGCTGCTGCCGTCTAGCGAAATACATTTGGGTACTGCAGCCGCCCTTTTGGTGGAGCGCTGCTGCCATCTAGCCAAATATACTTGGGTACTGCAGCCGCCCGGTTGGTGGAGCGCTGCTGCCATCTAGCGAAATGTAATTGGGTACTGCAGCCGCCCTTTTGGTGTAGCGCTGCTGCCATCTAGCGAAATATACTTGGGTACTGCAGCCGGCGCTGTTGGTGGAGCGCTGCTGCCATCTAGCGAAATGTAATTGGGTACTGCAGCCGCCCTTTTGGTGGAGCGCTGCTGCCATCTAGCGAAATGTATTGGGTACTGCAGCCGCCCTTTTGGTGGAGCGCTGCTGCCATCTAGCGACATATACTTGGGTACTGCAGCCGGCGCTGTTGGTGGAGCGCTGCTGCCATCTAGCGAAATATATTTGGGTACTGCGGCCGCCCGGTTGGTGGAGCGCTGCTGCCATCTAGCGAAATATAATTGGGTACTGCAGCCGGCCCTGTTGGTGGAGCGCTGCTGCCATCTAGCGAAATGTAGTTGGGTACTGCAGCCGCCCTTTTGGTGGAGCGCTGCTGCCATCTAGCGAAATATACTTGGGTACTGCAACCGGCCCTGTTGGTGGAGCGCTGCTGCCATCTAGCGAAATGTAATTGGGTACTGCAGCCGCCCTTCTGGTGGAGCGCTGCTGCCATCTAGCGAAATGTAATTGGGTACTGCAGCCGCCCGGTTGGTGGAGCGCTGCTGCCATCTAGCGGCATATACTTGGGTACTGCAGGCGGCCCGGTTGGTGGAGCGCTGCTGCCATCTAGCGAAATATACTTGGGTACTGCAGCCGGCGCTGTTGGTGGAGCGCTGCTGCCATCTAGCGAAATATACTTGGGTACTGCAGCCGGCCCTGTTGGTGGAGCGCTGCTGCCATCTAGCGAAATGTAATTGGGTACTGCAGGCGGCCCCTTTTGGTGGAGCGCTGCTGCCATCTAGCGAAATATATTTGGGTACTGCAGCCGGCTCTGTTGGTGGAGCGCTGCTGCCATCTAGCGAAATATACTTGGGTACTTCAGCCGGCCGGTTGGTGGAGCGCTGCTGCCATCTAGCGAAATATAATTGGGTACTGCAGCCGCCCGGTTGGTGGAGCGCTGCTGCCATCTAGCGAAATATATTTGGGTACTGCAGCCGCCCTTTTGGTGGAGCGCTGCTGCCATCTAGCGAAATATATTTGGGTACTGCAGCCGGCTCTGTTGGTGGAGCGCTGCTGCCATCTAGCGAAATATACTTGGGTACTTCAGCCGGGGTTAGGGTTAGGGTTAAGGTTAGACTGTTAGGGTTAGGGTTAGGGTTAGACTCTTAGGGTTAGACTCTTAGGGTTAGGGTTAGACTCTTAGGGTTAGGGTTAGGGTTAGGGTTAGACTCTTAGGGTTAGGGTTAGACTCTTAGGGTTAGGGTTAGACTCTTAGGGTTAGGGTAGGGTTAGGGTTAGACTCTTAGGGTTAGGGTTAGGGTTAGGGTTAGACTCTTAGGGTTAGACTCTTAGGGTTAGGGTTAGGGTTAGGGTTAGGGTTAGACTCTTAGGGTTAGGCTTAGGGTTAAGGTTAGACTCTTAGTGTTAGGGTTAGACTCTTAGGGTTAGGGTTAGGGTTAGACTCTTAGGGTTAGGGTTAGGGTTAGACTGTTAGGGTTAGGGTTAGGGTTAGGGTTAGACTCTTAGGGTTAAACTTTTATGTTTAGGGTTAGACTGTTAGCGTTAGAGTTAGGGTTAGGGTTAGACTCTTAGGGTTAGGTTTAGACTGTTAGGGTTAGGGTTAGGGTTAGGGTTAGACTCTTAGGGTTAGGGTTAGGGTTAGGGTTAGACTCAGGGTTAGGGTTAGACTCTTAGGGTTAGGTTTAGGGTTAGGGTTAGACTCTTAGGGTTAGGGTTAGACTCTTAGGGTTAGGGTAGAGTTAGCGTTAGACTCTTAGGGTTAGGGTTAGGGTTAGGGTCAGGGTTAGGGTTAGGGTTAGGGTTAGGGTTAGACTCTTAGGGTTAGGGTTAGGGTTAAGGTTAGACTCTTAGTGTTAGGATTAGACTCTTAGGGTTAGGGTTAGGGTTAGACTCTAAGGGTTAGGGTTTGGGTTAGACTGCTAGGGTTAGGGTTAGGGTTAGGGTTAGACTCTTAGGGTTAAACTCTTATGTTTAGGGTTAGACTGTTAGGGTTAGAGTTAGGGTTAGGGTTAGACTCTTAGGGTTAGACTCTTAGGGTTAGGGTTAGACTGTTAGGGTTAGGGTTAGGGTTAGGGTTAGACTCTTAGGGTTAGGGTTAGACTCTTCGGGTTAGGGTTAGGGTTAGGGTTAGACTCAGGGTTAGGATTAGACTCTTAGGGTTAGGGTTAGGGTTAGGGTTAGACTGTTAGGGTTAGGGTTAGGGTTAGGGTTAGACTCTTAGGGTTAAACTCTTATGTTTAGGGTTAGACTGTTAGGGTTAGAGTTAGGGTTAGGGTTAGACTCTTAGGGTTAGACTCTTAGGGTTAGGGTTAGACTGTTAGGGTTAGGGTTAGGGTTAGACTCAGGTTTAGGGTTAGACTCTTAGGGTTAGGGTTAGGGTTAGGGTCAGACTCTTAGGGTTAGGGTTAGGGTTAGGCTCTTAGGGTTAGGATTAGGGTTAGGGTTAGGGTTAGGGTTAGACTGTTAGGGTTAGGGTTAGGGTTAGGGTTAGACTCGTAGGGTTAGGGTTAGACTCAGGCTCTTAGGGTTAGGGTTAGACTCAGGCTCTTAGGTTTCGCTAGATGGCAGCAGCGCTCCACCAACCGGGCGGCTGCAGTACCCAGGTATATTTCGCTAGATGGCAGCAGCGCTCCACCAACAGCGCCGGCTGCAGTACCCAAATATATTTCGCTAGATGGCAGCAGCGCTCCACCAACCGGGCGGCTGCAGTACCCAATTATATTTCGCTAGATGGCAGCAGCGCTCCACCAACCGGGCGGCTGCAGTACCCAAGTATATTTCGCTAGATGGCAGCAGCGCTCCACCAACAGCGCCGGCTGCAGTACCGAAGTATATTTCGCTAGATGGCAGCAGCGCTCCACCAACCGGCCGGCTGCAGTACCCAAGTATATTACGCTAGATGGCAGCAGCGCTCCACCAAAAGGGCGGCTGCAGTACCCAATTACATTTCGCTAGATGGCAGCAGCACTCTAACAAAAGAGCGGCTGCAGTACCCAAATATATTTCGCTAGATGGCAGCAGCGCTCCACCAACAGCGCCGGCTGCAGTACCCTAGTATATTTCGCTAGATAGCAGCAGCGCTCCACCAAAAGGGTTAGGGTTAGACTCAGGCTCTTAGGGTTAGGGTTAGACTCAGGCTCTTAGGGTTAGACTCAGGCTCTTAGGGTTAGGGTTAGACTCAGGCTCTTAGGGTTAGGGTTAGACTCAGGCTTTTCGGGTTAGGGTTAGACTCAGGCTCCTAGGGTTAGGGTTAGACTCAGGCTCTTCGGGTTAGGGTTAGACTCAGGCTCTTAGGGTTAGGGTTAGACTCAGGCTCTTAGGGTTAGGGTTAGACTCAGGCTCTTAGGGTGAGGGTTAGACTCAGGCTCTTCGGGTTAGGGTTAGACTCAGGCTCTTAGGGTTAGGGTTAGACTCAGGCTCTTAGGGTTAGGGTTAGACTCAGGCTCTTAGGGTTAGGGTTAGACTCAGGCTCTTAGGGTGAGGGTTAGACTCAGGCTCTTCGGGTTAGGGTTACACTCAGGCTCTTAGGGTGAGGGTTACACTCAGGCTCTTCGGGTTAGGGTTAGACTCAGGCTCTTAGGGTTAGGGTTAGACTCAGGCTCTTAGGGTGAGGGTTAGACTCAGGCTCTTAGGGTGAGGGTTAGACTCAGGCTCTTAGGGTTAGTGTTAGACTCAGGCTCTTCGGGTTAGGGTTAGACTCAGGCTCTTAGGGTTAGGGTTAGACTCAGGCTCGTAGGGTGAGGGTTAGACTCAGGCTCTTAGGGTTAGGGTTAGACTCAGGCTCTTCGGGTTAGGGTTAGACTCAGGCTCTTAGGGTTAGAATTAGACTCAGGCTCTTCGGGTTAGAATTAGACTCAGGCTCTTAGGGTTAGGGTTAGACTCAGGCTCTTAGGGTGAGGGTTAGACTCAGGCTCTTAGGGTGAGGGTTAGACTCAGGCTCTTAGGGTTAGGGTTAGACTCAGGCTCTTAGGGTGAGGGTTAGACTCAGGCTCTTAGGGTTAGGGTTAGACTCAGGCTCTTAGGGTGAGGGTTAGACTCAGGCTCTTAGGGTTAGGGTTAGACTCAGGCTCTTCGGGTTAGGGTTAGACTCAGGCTCTTAGGGTTAGGGTTAGACTCAGGCTCTTAGGGTGAGGGTTAGACTCAGGCTCTTAGGGTTAGACTCAGGCTCTTAGGTTTCGCTAGATGGCAGCAGCGCTCCACCAACCGGGCGGCTGCAGTACCCAAGTATATTTCGCTAGATGGCAGCAGCGCTCCACCAACAGCGCCGGCTGCAGTACCCAAGTATATTTCGCTAGATGGCAGCAGCGCTCCACCAACGGGGCCGGCTGCAGTACCCAAGTATATTTCGCTAGATGGCAGCAGCGCTCCACCAAAAGGGCGGCTGCAGTACCCAATTACATTTCGCTAGATGGCAGCAGCGCTCCACCAACGGGGCGGCTGCAGTACCCAAGTATATTTCGCTAGACGGCAGCAGCGCTCCACCAAAAGGGCGGCTGCAGTACCCAATTACATTTCGATGGATGACAGCAGCGCTCCACCAACAGCGCCGGCTGCAGTACCCAATTATATTTCGCTAGATGGCAGCAGCGCTCCACCAACCGCGCGGCTGCAGTACCCAATTACATTTCGCTAGATGGCAGCAGCGCTCCACCAACAGAGCCGGCTGCAGTACCCAAATATATTTCGCTAGATGGCAGCAGCGCTCCACCAACAGCGCCGGCTGCAGTACCCAAGTATATTTCGCTAGATGGCAGCAGCGCTCCACCAACCGGGCGGCTGCAGTACCCAAGTATATTTCGCTAGATGGCAGCAGCGCTCCACCAAAAGGGCGGCTGCAGTACCCAATTACATTTCGCTAGATGGCAGCAGCGCTCCACCAAACGGCCGGCTGCAGTACCCAATTACATTTCGCTAGATGGCAGCAGCGCTCCACCAAAAGGGCGGCTGCAGTACCCAAATATATTTCGCTAGATGGCAGCAGCGCTCCACCAAAAGGGCGGCTGCAGTACCCAAATATATTTCGCTAGATGGCAGCAGCGGTCCACCAAACGGCCGGCTGCAGTACCCAATTACATTTCGCTAGATGGCAGCAGCGCTCCACCAAAAGGGCCGGCTGCAGTACCCAAATATATTTCGCGAGACGGCAACAGCGCTCCACCAACAGGGCCGGCTGCAGTACCCAAATATATTTCGCTAGATGGCAGCAGCGCTCCACCAACAGGGCCGGCTGCACTACCCAAATATATTTCGCTAGATGGCAGCAGCGCTCCACCAACCGGTCGGCTGCAGTACCCAATTACATTTCGCTAGATGGCAGCAGCGCTCCACCAAAAGGTCGTCTGCAGTACCCAAATATATTTCGCTAGATGGCAGCAGCGTTCCACCAAGAGCGCCGGCTGCAGTACCCTAGTATATTTCGCTAGATAGCAGCAGCGCTCCACCAAAAGGGTTAGGGTTAGACTCAGGCTCTTAGGGTTAGGGTTAGACTCAGGCTCTTCGGGTTAGGGTTAGACTCAGGCTCTTAGGGTTAGGGTTGGACTCAGGCTCTTCGGGTTAGGGTTAGACTCAGGCTCTTAGGGTTAGGGTTAGACTCAGGCTCTTAGGGTTAGGGTTAGACTCAGGCTCTTAGGGTGAGGGTTAGACTCAGGCTCTTAGGGTGAGGGTTAGACTCAGGCTCTTAGGGTTAGGGTTAGACTCAGGCTCTTAGGGTGAGGGTTAGACTCAGGCTCTTAGGGTTAGGGTTAGACTCAGGCTCTTAGGGTGAGGGTTAGACTCAGGCTCTTAGGGCGAGGGTTAGACTCAGGCTCTTAGGGTTAGGGTTAGACTCAGGCTCTTAGGGTTAGGGTTAGACTCAGGCTCTTCGGGTTAGGGTTCGACTCAGGCTCTTAGGGTTAGGGTTCGACTCAGGCTCTTCGGGTTAGGGTTAGACTCAGGCTCTTCGGGTTAGGGTTAGACTCAGGCTCTTAGGGTTAGGGTTAGACTCAGGCTCTTAGGGTGAGGGTTCGACTCAGGCTCTTAGGGTGAGGGTTAGACTCAGGCTCTTAGGGTTAGGGTTAGACTCAGGCTCTTAGGGTTAGGGTTAGACTCAGGCTCTTAGAGTTAGGGTTAGACTCAGGCTCTTCGGGTTAGGGTTAGACTCAGGCTCTTAGGGTTAGGGTTAGACTCAGGCTCTTAGGGTTAGGGTTAGACTCAGGCTCTTCGGGTTAGGGTTAGACTCAGGCTCTTAGGGTTAGGGTTAGACTCAGGCTCTTAGGGTTAGGGTTAGACTCAGGCTCTTAGGGTTAGGGTTAGACTCAGGCTCTTAGGGTGAGGGTTAGACTCAGGCTCTTAGGGTTAGGGTTAGACTCAGGCTCTTAGGGTTAGGGTTAGACTCAGGCTCTTAGGGTTAGGGTTAGACTCAGGCTCTTAGGGTTAGGGTTAGACTCAGGCTCTTCGGGTTAGGGTTAGACTCAGGCTCTTAGGGTGAGGGTTAGACTCAGGCTCTTAGGGTTAGGGTTAGACTCAGGCTCTTAGGTTTCGCTAGATGGCAGCAGCGCTCCACCAACCGGGCGGCTGCAGTACCCAAGTATATTTCGCTAGATGGCAGCAGCGCTCCACCAACAGCGCCGGTTGCAGTACCCAAGTATATTTCGCTAGATGGCAGCAGCGCTCCACCAACAGCGCCGGCTGCAGTACCCAAATATATTTCGCATGATGGCAGCAGCGCTCCACCAAAAGGGCGGCTGCAGTACCCAATTACATTTCGCTAGATGGCAGCAGCGCTCCACCAACCGGGCGGCTGCAGTACCCAAGTATATTTCACTAGATGGCAGCAGCGCTCCACCAACAGCGCCGGCTGCAGTACCCAAGTATATTTCGCTAGATGGCAGCAGCGCTCCACCAAAAGGGCGGCTGCAGTACCCAATTACATTTCGCTAGATGGCAGCAGCGCTCCACCAACAGGGCGGCTGCAGTACCCAATTACATTTCGCTAGATGGCAGCAGCGCTCCACCAACAGGGCCGGCTGCAGTACCCAAATATATTTCGCTAGATGGCAGCAGCGCTCCACCAAACGGGCGGCTGCAGTACCCAAGTATATTTCGCTAGATGGCAGCAGTGCTCCACCAACGGGGCCGGCTGCAGTACCCAAGTATATTTCGCTAGATGGCAGCAGCGCTCCACCAACAGCGCCGGCTGCAGTACCCAAGTATATTTCGCTAGATGGCAGCAGCGCTCCACCAACAGCGCCGGCTGCAGTACCCAAATATATTTCGCATGATGGCAGCAGCGCTCCACCAAAAGGGCGGCTGCAGTACCCAATTACATTTCGCTAGATGGCAGCAGCGCTCCACCAACCGGGCGGCTGCAGTACCCAAGTATATTTCACTAGATGGCAGCAGCGCTCCACCAACAGCGCCGGCTGCAGTACCCAAGTATATTTCGCTAGATGGCAGCAGCGCTCCACCAAAAGGGCGGCTGCAGTACCCAAGTATATTACGCTAGATGGCAGCAGCGCTCCACCAAAAGGGCGGCTGCAGTACCCAATTACATTTCGCTAGATGGCAGCAGCGCTCCACCAACAGGGCCGGCTGCAGTACCCAAACATATTTCGCTAGATGGCAGCAGCGCTCCACCAACAGGGCGGCTGCAGTACCCAAGTATATTTCGCTAGATGGCAGCAGTGCTCCACCAACGGGGCCGGCTGCAGTACCCAAGTATATTTCGCTAGATGGCAGCAGCGCTCCACCAACAGGGCCGGCTGCAGTACCCAAATATATTTCGCTAGATGGCAGCAGCGCTCCACCAACCGGGCGGCTGCAGTACCCAATTATATTTCGCTAGATGGCAGCAGCGCTCCACCAAAAGCGCCGGCTGCAGTACCCAAATATATTTCGCGAAACGGCAGCAGCGCTCCACCAACCGGGCCGGCTGCAGTACCCAAATATATTTCGCTAGATGGCAGCAGCGCTCCACCAACAGGGCCGCCTGCACTACCCAAATATATTTCGCTAGATGGCAGCAGCGCTCCACCAACCGGGCGGCTGCAGTACCCAATTACATTTCGCTAGATGGCAGCAGCGCTCCACCAAAAGGGCGGCTGCAGTACCCAAATATATTTCGCTAGATAGCAGCAGCGCTCCACCAAAAGGGTTAGGGTTAGACTCAGGCTCTTAGTGTTAGGGTTAGACTCAGGCTCTTAGGGTTAGGGTTAGACTCAGGCTCTTAGGGTGAGGGTTAGACTCAGGCTCTTAGGGTGAGGGTTAGACTCAGGCTCTTAGGGTTAGGGTTAGACTCAGGCTCTTCGGGTTAGGGTTAGACTCAGGCTCTTAGGGTTAGGGTTAGACTCAGGCTCTTAGGGAGAGGGTTAGACTCAGGCTCTTAGGGTGAGGGTTAGACTCAGGCTCTTAGGGTGAGGGTTAGACTCAGGCTCTTAGGGTTCGGGTTAGACTCAGGCTCTTAGGGTTCGGGTTAGACTCAGGCTCTTAGGGTGAGGGTTAGACTCAGGCTCTTAGGGTTAGGGTTAGACTCAGGCTCTTAGGGTTAGGGTTAGACTCAGGCTCTTAGGGTTAGGGTTAGACTCAGGCTCTTCGAGTTAGGGTTAGACTCAGGCTCTTCGGGTTAGGGTTAGACTCAGGCTCTTAGCGTGAGGGTTAGACTCAGGCTCTTAGGGTTAGGGTTAGACTCAGGCTCTTAGGGTTAGGGTTAGGTTCAGGCTCTTAGGGTTAGGGTTAGACTCAGGCTCTTCGGGTTAGGGTTAGACTCAGGCTCTTAGGGTGAGGGTTAGACTCAGGCTCTTAGGGTTAGGGTTAGACTCAGGCTCTTCGGGTTAGGGTTAGACTCAGGCTCTTAGGGTGAGGGTTAGACTCAGGCTCTTAGGGTGAGGGTTAGACTCAGGCTCTTAGGGTGAGGGTTAGACTCAGTACTATATATTTGGGTACTGCAGCCGGCCCTTTTTGTGGAGCGCTGCTGCCATCTAGCGAAATATACTTGGGTACTGCAGCCGCCCGTTTGGTGGAGCGCTGCTGCCATCTAGCGAAATATATTTGGGTACTGCAGCCGGCCCTGTTGGTGGAGCGCTGCTGCCGTCTAGCGAAATACATTTGGGTACTGCAGCCGCCCTTTTGGTGGAGCGCTGCTGCCATCTAGCCAAATATACTTGGGTATTGCAGCCGTCCCTGTTGGTGGAGCTCTGCTGCCATCTAGCGAAATATACTTGGGTACTGCAGCCGCCCTTTTGGTGGAGCGCTGCTGCCATCTAGCGAAATGTAATTGGGTACTGCAGCCGCCCGTTTGGTGGAGCGCTGCTGCCATCTAGCGAAATATACTTGGGTACTGCAGCCGGCGCTGTTGGTGGAGCGCTGCTGCCATCTAGCGAAATATACTTGGGTACTGCAGCCGGCGCTGTTGGTGGAGCGCTGCTGCCATCTAGCGAAATATATTTGGGTACTGCAGCCGCCCGGTTGGTGGAGCGCTGCTGCCATCTAGCGAAATATATTTGGGTACTGCAGCCGGCCCTGTTGGTGGAGCGCTGCTGCCATCTAGCGAAATATATTTGGGTACTGCAGCCGGCGCTCTTGGTGGAGCGCTGCTGCCATCTAGCGAAATGTAATTGGGTACTGCAGCCGCCCTGTTGGTGGAGCGCTGCTGCCATCTAGCGACATATACTTGGGTACTGCAGGCGGCCCGGTTGGTGGAGCGCTGCTGCCATCTAGCGAAATATAATTGGGTACTGCAGCCGCCCGGTTGGTGGAGCGCTGCTGCCATCTAGCGAAATGTAATTGGGTACTGCAGCCGACCGGTTGGTGGAGCGCTGCTGCCATCTAGCGAAATATATTTGGGTACTGCAGGCGGCCCCTTTTGGTGGAGCGCTGCTGCCATCTAGCGAAATATATTTGGGTACTGCAGCCGGCTCTGTTGGTGGAGCGCTGCTGCCATCTAGCGAAATATACTTGGGTACTTCAGCCGGCCGGTTGGTGGAGCGCTGCTGCCATCTAGCGAAATATAATTGGGTACTGCAGCCGCCCGGTTGGTGGAGCGCTGCTGCCATCTAGCGAAATGTAATTGGGTACTGCAGCCGCCCTTTTGGTGGAGCGCTGCTGCCATCTAGCGAAATATATTTGGGTACTGCAGCCGCCCTTTTGGTGGAGCGCTGCTGCCATCTAGCGAAATATATTTGGGTACTGCAGCCGGCTCTGTTGGTGGAGCGCTGCTGCCATCTAGCGAAATATACTTGGGTCCTTCAGCCGGGGATAGGGTTAGGGTTAAGGTTAGACTGTTAGGGTTAGGGTTAGGGTTAGACTCTTAGGGTTAGACTCTTAGGGTTAGGGTTAGACTCTTAGGGTTAGGGTTAGGGTTAGGGTTAGGGTTAGACTCTTAGGGTTAGGGTTAGACTCTTAGGGTTAGGGTTAGGGTTAGGGTTAGACTCTTAGGGTTAGGGTTAGACTCTTAGGGTTAGGGTAGGGTTAGGGTTAGACTCTTAGGGTTAGGGTTAGGGTTAGGGTTAGGGTTAGACTCTTAGGGTTAGGGTCAGTGTAGGGTTAGGGTTAGGGTTAGGGTTAGACTCTTAGGGTTAGGGTTAAGGTTAGACTCTTAGGGTTAAACTCTTATGTTTAGGGTTAGACTGTTAGGGTTAGGGTTAGGGTTAGGGTTAGACTCTTAGGGTTAGGGTTAGACTCTTAGGGTTAGGGTTAGGGTTAGGGTTAGGGTTAGGGTTAGACTCAGGGTTAGGGTTAGACTCTTAGGGTTAGGGTTAGGGTTAGGGTTAGACTCTTAGGGTTAGGGTTAGACTCTTAGGGTTAGGGTAGTGTTAGGGTTAGACTCTTAGGGTTAGGGTTAGGGTTAGGGTTAGGGTTAGACTCTTAGGGTTAGGGTCAGGGTTAGGGTTAGGGTTAGGGTTAGGGTTAGACTCTTAGGGTTAGGGTTAGGGTTAAGGTTAGACTCTTAGTGTTAGGGTTAGACTCTTAGGGTTAGGGTTAGGGTTAGACTCTTAGGGTTAGGGTTAGGGTTAGACTGTTAGGGTTAGGGTTAGGGTTAGGGTTAGACTCTTAGGGTTAAACTCTTATGTTTAGGGTTAGACTGTTAGGGTTAGAGTTAGGGTTAGGGTTAGACTCTTAGGGTTAGACTCTTAGGGTTAGGGTTAGACTCTTAGGGTTAGGGTTAGGGTTAGGGTTAGACTCTTAGGGTTAGGGTTAGACTCTTAGGGTTAGGGTTAGTTTTAGGGTTAGACTCAGGGTTAGGGTTAGACTCTTAGGGTTAGGGTTAGGGTTAGGGTTAGACTGTTAGGTTTAGGGTTAGGGTTAGGGTTAAACTCTTAGGGTTAAACTCTTATGTTTAGGGTTAGACTGTTAGGGTTAGAGTTAGGGTTAGGGTTAGACTCTTAGGGTTAGGGTTAGACTCTTAAGGTTAGGGTTAGGGTTAGGGTTAGACTCAGGGTTAGGGTTAGACTCTTAGGGTTAGGGTTAGGGTTAGACTCTTAGGGTTAGGGTTAGGGTTAGGCTCTTAGGGTTAGGATTAGGGTTAGGGTTAGGGTTAGGGTTAGACTGTTAGGGTTAGGGTTAGGGTTAGACTCAGGCTCTTAGGGTTAGGGTTAGACTCAGGCTCTTAGGGTTAGGGTTAGACTCAGGCTCTTAGGGTTAGGGTTAGACTCAGGCTCTTAGGGTGAGGGTTAGACTCAGGCTCTTAGGGTTAGGGTTAGACTCAGGCTCTTAGGGTTAGACTCAGGCTCTTAGGGTGAGGGTTAGACTCAGGCTCTTAGGGTTAGGGTTAGACTCAGGCTCTTAGGGTTAGGGTTAGACTCAGGCTCTTAGGGTTAGGGTTAGACTCAGGCTCTTAGGGTTAGGGTTAGACTCAGGCTCTTAGGGTGAGGGTTAGACTCAGGCTCTTAGGGTTAGGGTTAGACTCAGGCTCTTAGGGTTAGGGTTACACTCAGGCTCTTAGGGTTAGGGTTAGACTCAGGCTCTTCGGGTTAGGGTTAGACTCAGGCTCTTCGGGTTAGTGTTAGACTCAGGCTCTTAGGGTTAGGGTTAGACTCAGGCTCTTAGGGTTAGGGTTAGACTCAGGCTCTTAGGGTGAGGGTTAGACTCAGGCTCTTCGGGTTAGGGTTAGACTCAGGCTCTTAGGGTTAGGGTTAGACTCAGGCTCTTAGGGTGAGGGTTAGACTCAGGCTCTTAGGGTGAGGGTTAGACTCAGGCTCTTAGGGTTAGGGTTAGACTCAGGCTCTTAGGGTTAGGGTTAGACTCAGGCTCTTAGGGTGAGGGTTAGACTCAGGCTCTTAGGGTTAGGGTTAGACTCAGGCTCTTAGGGTTAGGGTTAGACTCAGGCTCTTAGGGTTAGGGTTAGACTCAGGCTCTTAGGGTTCGGGTTAGACTCAGGCTCTTAGGGTTAGGGTTAGACTCAGGCTCTTCGGGTTAGGGTTAGACTCAGGCTCTTAGGGTGAGGGTTAGACTCAGGCTCTTAGGGTTAGGGTTAGACTCAGGCTCTTCGGGTTAGGGTTACACTCAGGCTCTTAGGGTGAGGGTTAGACTCAGGCTCTTAGGGTTAGGGTTAGACTCAGGCTCTTAGGGTTAGG
Organism: Falco punctatus; assembly: GCF_963210335.1. Lineage (NCBI taxonomy): Eukaryota > Metazoa > Chordata > Aves > Falconiformes > Falconidae > Falco > Falco punctatus. The sequence continues at coordinate 47,974 of NW_027660324.1, forward strand.
GTTAGACTCAGGCTCTTAGGGTTAGGGTTACACTCAGGCTCTTAGGGTTAGGGTTAGACTCAGGCTCTTAGGGTGAGGGTTAGACTCAGGCTCTTCGGATTAGGGTTAGACTCAGGCTCTTAGGGTTAGGGTTAGACTCAGGCTCTTAGGGTGAGGGTTAGACTCAGGCTCTTCGGGTTAGGGTTAGACTCAGGCTCTTAGGGTTAGGGTTAGACTCAGGCTCTTAGGGTTAGGGTTAGACTCAGGCTCTTAGGGTGAGGGTTAGACTCAGGCTCTTAGGGTGAGGGTTAGACTCAGGCTCTTCGGGTTAGGGTTAGACTCAGGCTCTTCGGGTTAGGGTTAGACTCAGGCTCTTAGGGTTAGGGTTAGACTCAGGCTCTTCGGGTTAGGGTTAGACTCAGGCTCTTAGGGTGAGGGTTAGACTCAGGCTCTTAGGGTGAGGGTTAGACTCAGGCTCTTAGGGTGAGGGTTAGACTCAGGCTCTTAGGGTTAGGGTTAGACTCAGGCTCTTAGGGTTAGGGTTAGACTCAGGCTCTTAGGGTGAGGGTTAGACTCAGGCTCTTAGGGTTAGGGTTAGACTCAGGCTCTTCGGGTTAGGGTTAGACTCAGGCTCTTAGGGTTAGGGTTAGACTCAGGCTCTTAGGGTGAGGGTTAGACTCAGGCTCTTCGGGTTAGGGTTAGACTCAGGCTCTTAGGGTGAGGGTTACACTCAGGCTCTTAGGGTTAGGGTTAGACTCAGGCTCTTCGGGTTAGGGTTAGACTCAGGCTCTTAGGGTTAGGGTTAGACTCAGGCTCTTAGGGTTAGGGTTAGACTCAGGCTCTTCGGGTTAGGGTTAGACTCAGGCTCTTAGGGTGAGGGTTAGACTCAGGCTCTTCGGGTTAGGGTTAGACTCAGGCTCTTCGGGTTAGGGTTAGACTCAGGCTCTTAGGGTTAGGGTTAGACTCAGGCTCTTAGGGTTAGGGTTAGACTCAGGCTCTTAGGGTTAGGGTTAGACTCAGGCTCTTAGGGTGAGGGTTAGACTCAGGCTCTTAGGGTTAGGGTTAGACTCAGGCTCTTCGGGTTAGGGTTAGACTCAGGCTCTTAGGGTGAGGGTTAGACTCAGGCTCTTCGGGTTAGGGTTAGACTCAGGATCTTAGGGTTAGGGTTAGACTCAGGCTCTTAGGGTTAGGGTTAGACTCAGGCTCTTAGGGTTAGGGTTAGACTCAGGCTCTTCGGGTGAGGGTTAGACTCAGGCTCTTAGGGTTAGGGTTAGACTCAGGCTCTTAGGGTGAGGGTTAGACTCAGGCTCTTAGGGTTAGGGTTAGACTCAGGCTCTTAGGGTTAGGGTTAGACTCAGGCTCTTAGGGTGAGGGTTAGACTCAGGCTCTTAGGGTTAGGGTTAAACTCAGGCTCTTCGGGTTAGGGTTAGACTCAGGCTCTTAGGGTTAGGGTTAGACTCAGGCTCTTCGGGTTAGGGTTAGACTCAGGCTCTTCGGGTTAGGGTTAGACTCAGGCTCTTAGAGTTAGGGTTAGACTCAAGCTCTTCGGGTTAGGGTTAGACTCAGGCTCTTAGGGTTAGGGTTAGACTCAGGCTCTTAGGGTTAGGGTTAGACTCAGGCTCTTAGGGTTAGGGTTAGACTCAGGCTCTTAGGGTTAGGGTTAGACTCAGGCTCTTAGGGTTAGGGTTAGACTCAGGCTCTTAGGGTGAGGGTTAGACTCAGGCTCTTAGGGTTAGGGTTCGACTCAGGCTCTTAGGGTGACGGTTAGACTCAGGCTCTTAGGGTTAGGGTTAGACTCAGGCTCTTAGGGCTAGGGTTAGACTCAGGCTCTTAGGGTTAGGGTTAGACTCAGGCTCTTAGGGTGAGGGTTAGACTCAGGCTCTTCGGGTTAGGGTTAGACTCAGGCTCTTAGGGTTAGGGTTAGACTCAGGCTCTTAGGGTTAGGGTTAGACTCAGGCTCTTCGGGTTAGGGTTAGACTCAGGCTCTTAGGGTTAGGGTTAGACTCAGGCTCTTAGGGTTAGGGTTAGACTCAGGCTCTTAGGGTTAGGGTTCGACTCAGGCTCTTAGGGTGACGGTTAGACTCAGGCTCTTAGGGTTAGGGTTAGACTCAGGCTCTTAGGGTGAGGGTTAGACTCAGGCTCTTAGGGTTAGGGTTAGACTCAGGCTCTTAGGGTTAGGGTTAGACTCAGGCTCTTAGGGTGAGGGTTAGACTCAGGCTCTTAGGGTGAGGGTTAGACTCAGGCTCTTAGGGTTAGGGTTAGACTCAGGCTCTTCGGGTTAGGGTTAGACTCAGGCTCTTAGGGTTAGTGTTAGACTCAGGCTCTTCGGTTTAGGGTTAGACTCAGGCTCTTAGGGTTAGGGTTAGACTCAGGCTCTTCGGGTTAGGGTTAGACTCAGGCTCTTAGGGTTAGGGTTAGACTCAGGCTTTTAGGGTTAGGGTTAGACTCAGGCTCTTAGGGTTAGGGTTAGACTCAGGCTCTTAGGGTGAGGGTTAGACTCAGGCTCTTCGGGTTAGGGTTCGACTCAGGCTCTTAGGGTGAGGGTTAGACTCAGGCTCTTAGGGTTAGGGTTAGACTCAGGCTCTTAGGGTTAGGGTTAGACTCAGGCTCTTAGAGTTAGGGTTAGACTCAGGCTCTTAGGGTGAGGGTTAGACTCAGGCTCTTCGGGTTAGGGTTAGACTCAGGCTCTTAGGGTTAGGGTTAGACTCAGGCTCTTAGGGTTAGGGTTAGACTCAAGCTCTTAGGGTGAGGGTTAGACTCAGGCTCTTAGGGTTAGGGTTAGACTCAGGCTCTTCGGGTTAGGGTTAGACTCAGGCTCTTAGGGTTAGGGTTAGACTCAGGCTCTTAGGGTTAGGGTTAGACTCAGGCTCTTCGGGTTAGGGTTAGACTCAGGCTCTTAGGGTGAGGGTTAGACTCAGGCTCTTAGGGTTAGGGTTAGACTCAGGCTCTTAGGGTTAGGGTTAGACTCAGGCTCTTAGGGTTAGGGTTAGACTCAGGCTCTTAGGGTGAGGGTTAGACTCAGGCTCTTAGGTTTAGGGTTAGACTCAGGCTCTTAGGGTGAGGGTTAGACTCAGGCTCTTCGGGTTAGGGTTAGACTCAGGCTCTTAGGGTGAGGGTTAGACTCAGGCTCTTCGGGTTAGGGTTAGACTCAGGCTCTTAGGGTTAGGGTTAGACTCAGGCTCTTCGGGTTAGGGTTAGACTCAGGCTCTTAGGGTTAGGGTTAGACTCAGGCTCTTCGGGTTAGGGTTAGACTCAGGCTCTTAGAGTTAGGGTTAGACTCAGGCTCTTCGGGTTAGGGTTAGACTCAGGCTCTTAGGGTTAGGGTTAGACTCAGGCTCTTAGGGTTAGGGTTAGACTCAGGCTCTTAGGGTGAGGGTTAGACTCAGGCTCTTAGGGTTAGGGTTAGACTCAGGCTCTTAGGGTGAGGGTTAGACTCAGGCTCTTAGGGTTAGGGTTAGACTCAGGCTCTTAGGGTTAGGGTTAGACTCAGGCTCTTAGGGTTAGGGTTAGACTCAGGCTCTTAGGGTGAGGGTTAGACTCAGGCTCTTAGGGTTAGGGTTCGACTCAGGCTCTTAGGGTGAGGGTTAGACTCAGGCTCTTCGGGTTAGGGTTAGACTCAGGCTCTTAGGGTTAGGGTTAGACTCAGGCTCTTAGGGTTAGGGTTAGACTCAGGCTCTTAGGGTGAGGGTTAGACTCAGGCTCTTAGGGTGAGGGTTAGACTCAGGCTCTTAGGGTTAGGGTTAGACTCAGGCTCTTCGGGTTAGGGTTAGACTCAGGCTCTTAGGGTTAGGGTTAGACTCAGGCTCTTAGGGTTAGGGTTAGACTCAGGCTCTTAGGGTTAGGGTTAGACTCAGGCTCTTAGGGTTAGGGTTAGACTCAGGCTCTTAGGGTTAGGGTTAGACTCAGGCTCTTAGGGTGAGGGTTAGACTCAGGCTCTTAGGGTTAGGGTTAGACTCAGGCTCTTAGGGTTAGGGTTAGACTCAGGCTCTTAGGGTTAGGGTTAGACTCAGGCTCTTAGGGTGAGGGTTAGACTCAGGCTCTTCGGGTGAGGGTTAGACTCAGGCTCTTAGGGTTAGGGTTAGACTCAGGCTCTTAGGGTTAGGGTTAGACTCAGGCTCTTAGGGTTAGGGTTAGACTCAGGCTCTTAGGGTTAGGGTTAGACTCAGGCTCTTAGGGTTAGGGTTAAACTCAGGCTCTTAGGGTTAGGGTTAGACTCAGGCTCTTAGGGTTAGGGTTAGACTCAGGCTCTTAGGGTTAGGGTTAGACTCAGGCTCTTAGGGTGAGGGTTAGACTCAGGCTCTTAGGGTTAGGGTTAGACTCAGGCTCTTCGGGTTAGGGTTAGACTCAGGCTCTTAGGGTTAGGGTTAGACTCAGGCTCTTAGGGTGAGGGTTAGACTCAGGCTCTTAGGGTTAGGGTTAGACTCAGGCTCTTAGGGTGAGGGTTACACTCAGGCTCTTAGGGTGAGGGTTACACTCAGGCTCTTCGGGTTAGGGTTAGACTCAGGCTCTTCGGGTTAGGGTTAGACTCAGGCTCTTCGGGTGAGGGTTAGACTCAGGCTCTTCGGGTTAGGGTTAGACTCAGGCTCTTAGGGTTAGGGTTAGACTCAGGCTCTTCGGGTTAGGGTTAGACTCAGGCTCTTCGGGTTAGGGTTAGACTCAGGCTCTTCGGGTTAGGGTTAGACTCAGGCTCTTAGGGTGAGGGTTAGACTCAGGCTCTTAGGGTTAGGGTTAGGGTTAGACTCAGGCTCTTAGGGTTAGGGTTAGACTCAGGCTCTTAGGGTTAGGGTTAAACTCAGGCTCTTCGGGTTAGGGTTAGACTCAGGCTCTTAGGGTGAGGGTTAGACTCAGGCTCTTAGGGTTAGGGTTAGACTCAGGCTCTTAGGGTGAGGGTTAGACTCAGGCTCTTAGGGTTAGGGTTAGACTCAGGCTCTTCGGGTTAGGGTTAGACTCAGGCTCTTAGGGTGAGGGTTAGACTCAGGCTCTTCGGGTTAGGGTTAGACTCAGGCTCTTAGGGTTAGGGTTAGACTCAGGCTCTTAGGGTTAGGGTTAGACTCAGGCTCTTAGGGTTAGGGTTAGACTCAGGCTCTTCGGGTGAGGGTTAGACTCAGGCTCTTCGGGTTAGGGTTAGACTCAGGCTCTTAGGGTGAGGGTTAGACTCAGGCTCTTAGGGTTAGGGTTAGACTCAGGCTCTTCGGGTTAGGGTTAGACTCAGGCTCTTCGGGTTAGGGTTAGACTCAGGCTCTTCGGGTTAGGGTTAGACTCAGGCTCTTCGGGTTAGGGTTAGACTCAGGCTCTTAGGGTTAGGGTTAGACTCAGGCTCTTCGGGTTAGGGTTAGACTCAGGCTCTTAGGGTGAGGGTTAGACTCAGGCTCTTCGGGTTAGGGTTAGACTCAGGCTCTTAGGGTTAGGGTTAGACTCAGGCTCTTAGGGTGAGGGTTAGACTCAGGCTCTTCGGGTTAAGGTTAGACTCAGGCTCTTAGGGTTAGGGTTAGACTCAGGCTCTTAGGGTGAGGGTTAGACTCAGGCTCTTCGGTTAGGGTTAGACTCAGGCTCTTAGGGTTAGGGTTAGACTCAGGCTCTTAGGGTTAGGGTTAGACTCAGGCTCTTAGGGTGAGGGTTAGACTCAGGCTCTTAGGGTTAGGGTTAAACTCAGGCTCTTCGGGTTAGGGTTAGACTCAGGCTCTTAGGGTTAGGGTTAGACTCAGGCTCTTAGGGTGAGGGTTAGACTCAGGCTCTTCGGGTTAGGGTTAGACTCAGGCTCTTAGAGTTAGGGTTAGACTCAGGCTCTTCGGGTTAGGGTTAGACTCAGGCTCTTAGGGTTAGGGTTAGACTCAGGCTCTTAGGGTTAGGGTTAGACTCAGGCTCTTAGGGTTAGGGTTAGACTCAGGCTCTTAGGGTTAGGGTTAGACTCAGGCTCTTAGGGTTAGGGTTAGACTCAGGCTCTTAGGGTGAGGGTTAGACTCAGGCTCTTAGGGTTAGGGTTCGACTCAGGCTCTTAGGGTGACGGTTAGACTCAGGCTCTTAGGGTTAGGGTTAGACTCAGGCTCTTAGGGCTAGGGTTAGACTCAGGCTCTTAGGGTTAGGGTTAGACTCAGGCTCTTAGGGTGAGTGTTAGACTCAGGCTCTTCGGGTTAGGGTTAGACTCAGGCTCTTAGGGTTAGGGTTAGACTCAGGCTCTTAGGGTTAGGGTTAGACTCAGGCTCTTAGGGTGAGGGTTAGACTCAGGCTCTTAGGGTGAGGGTTAGACTCAGGCTCTTAGGGTTAGGGTTAGACTCAGGCTCTTCGGGTTAGGGTTAGACTCAGGCTCTTCGGGTTAGGGTTAGACTCAGGCTCTTAGGGTTAGGGTTAGACTCAGGCTCTTAGGGTTAGGGTTAGACTCAGGCTCTTAGGGTTAGGGTTAGACTCAGGCTCTTAGGGTGAGGGTTAGACTCAGGCTCTTAGGGTGAGGGTTAGACTCAGGCTCTTAGGGTTAGGGTTAGACTCAGGCTCTTAGGGTTAGGGTTAGACTCAGGCTCTTAGGGTTAGGGTTAGACTCAGGCTCTTAGGGTGAGGGTTAGACTCAGGCTCTTAGGTTTAGGGTTAGACTCAGGCTCTTAGGGTGAGGGTTAGACTCAGGCTCTTCGGGTTAGGGTTAGACTCAGGCTCTTAGGGTGAGGGTTAGACTCAGGCTCTTAGGGTGAGGGTTAGACTCAGGCTCTTAGGGTTAAGGTTAGACTCAGGCTCTTCGGGTTAGGGTTAGACTCAGGCTCTTCGGGTTAGGGTTAGACTCAGGCTCTTCGGGTTAGGGTTAGACTCAGGCTCTTAGAGTTAGGGTTAGACTCAGGCTCTTCGGGTTAGGGTTAGACTCAGGCTCTTAGGGTTAGGGTTAGACTCAGGCTCTTAGGGTTAGGGTTAGACTCAGGCTCTTAGGGTGAGGGTTAGACTCAGGCTCTTAGGGTGAGGGTTAGACTCAGGCTCTTAGGGTGAGGGTTAGACTCAGGCTCTTAGGGTTAGGGTTAGACTCAGGCTCTTAGGGTTAGGGTTAGACTCAGGCTCTTAGGTTGAGGGTTAGACTCAGGCTCTTAGGGTTAGGGTTCGACTCAGGCTCTTAGGGTGAGGGTTAGACTCAGGCTCTTCGGGTTAGGGTTAGACTCAGGCTCTTAGGGTTAGGGTTAGACTCAGGCTCTTAGGGTTAGGGTTAGACTCAGGCTCTTAGGGTGAGGGTTAGACTCAGGCTCTTAGGGTTAGGGTTAGACTCAGGCTCTTAGGGTTAGGGTTAGACTCAGGCTCTTAGGGTTAGGGTTAGACTCAGGCTCTTAGGGTGAGGGTTAGACTCAGGCTCTTAGGGTTAGGGTTAGACTCAGGCTCTTCGGGTTAGGGTTAGACTCAGGCTCTTAGGGTTAGGGTTAGACTCAGGCTCTTAGGGTGAGGGTTAGACTCAGGCTCTTAGGGTTAGGGTTAGACTCAGGCTCTTAGGGTGAGGGTTACACTCAGGCTCTTAGGGTGAGGGTTACACTCAGGCTCTTCGGGTTAGGGTTAGACTCAGGCTCTTCGGGTTAGGGTTAGACTCAGGCTCTTCGGGTGAGGGTTAGACTCAGGCTCTTCGGGTTAGGTTAGACTCAGGCTCTTAGGGTTAGGGTTAGACTCAGGCTCTTCGGGTTAGGGTTAGACTCAGGCTCTTAGGGTTAGGGTTAGACTCAGGCTCTTCGGGTTAGGGTTAGACTCAGGCTCTTAGGGTGAGGGTTAGACTCAGGCTCTTAGGGTTAGGGTTAGACTCAGGCTCTTAGGGTTAGGGTTAGACTCAGGCTCTTAGGGTTAGGGTTAAACTCAGGCTCTTCGGGTTAGGGTTAGACTCAGGCTCTTAGGGTGAGGGTTAGACTCAGGCTCTTAGGGTGAGGGTTAGACTCAGGCTCTTAGGGTGAGGGTTAGACTCAGGCTCTTAGGGTTAGGGTTAGACTCAGGCTCTTAGGGTTAGGGTTAGACTCAGGCTCTTAGGGTGAGGGTTAGACTCAGGCTCTTCGGGTTAGGGTTAGACTCAGGCTCTTAGGGTTAGGGTTAGACTCAGGCTCTTAGGGTGAGGGTTAGACTCAGGCTCTTAGGGTTAGGGTTAGACTCAGGCTCTTAGGGTGAGGGTTAGACTCAGGCTCTTAGGGTTAGGGTTAGACTCAGGCTCTTAGGGTGAGGGTTAGACTCAGGCTCTTAGGGTTAGGGTTAGACTCAGGCTCTTCGGGTTAGGGTTAGACTCAGGCTCTTAGGGTGAGGGTTAGACTCAGGCTCTTCGGGTTAGGGTTAGACTCAGGCTCTTAGGGTTAGGGTTAGACTCAGGCTCTTAGGGTGAGGGTTAGACTCAGGCTCTTCGGGTTAAGGTTAGACTCAGGCTCTTAGGGTTAGGGTTAGACTCAGGCTCTTAGGGTGAGGGTTAGACTCAGGCTCTTCGGGTTAGGGTTAGACTCAGGCTCTTAGGGTTAGGGTTAGACTCAGGCTCTTAGGTTAGGGTTAGACTCAGGCTCTTAGGGTGAGGGTTAGACTCAGGCTCTTAGGGTTAGGGTTAAACTCAGGCTCTTCGGGTTAGGGTTAGACTCAGGCTCTTAGGGTTAGGGTTAGACTCAGGCTCTTAGGGTGAGGGTTAGACTCAGGCTCTTCGGGTTAGGGTTAGACTCAGGCTCTTAGAGTTAGGGTTAGACTCAGGCTCTTCGGGTTAGGGTTAGACTCAGGCTCTTAGGGTTAGGGTTAGACTCAGGCTCTTAGGGTTAGGGTTAGACTCAGGCTAGGGTTAGGGTTAGACTCAGGCTCTTAGGGTTAGGGTTAGACTCAGGCTCTTAGGGTTAGGGTTAGACTCAGGCTCTTAGGGTGAGGGTTAGACTCAGGCTCTTAGGGTTAGGGTTCGACTCAGGCTCTTAGGGTGACGGTTAGACTCAGGCTCTTAGGGTTAGGGTTAGACTCAGGCTCTTAGGGCTAGGGTTAGACTCAGGCTCTTAGGGTTAGGGTTAGACTCAGGCTCTTAGGGTGAGTGTTAGACTCAGGCTCTTCGGGTTAGGGTTAGACTCAGGCTCTTAGGGTTAGGGTTAGACTCAGGCTCTTAGGGTTAGGGTTAGACTCAGGCTCTTAGGGTTAGGGTTAGACTCAGGCTCTTAGGGTTAGGGTTAGACTCAGGCTCTTCGGTTAGGGTTAGACACTTAGGGTTAGGGTTAGACTCAGGCTCTTAGGGTTAGGGTTAGACTCAGGCTCTTAGGTTAGGGTTAGACTCAGGCTCTTAGGGTTAGGGTTAGACTCAGGCTCTTAGGGTTAGGGTTAGACTCAGGCTCTTAGGGTTAGGGTTAGACTCAGGCTCTTAGGGTTAGGGTTAGACTCAGGCTCTTAGGGTTAGGGTTAGACTCAGGCTCTTAGGGTTAGGGTTAGACTCAGGCTCTTAGGGTTAGGGTTAGACTCAGGCTCTTAGGGTGAGGTTAGACTCAGGCTCTTAGGGTGAGGGTTAGACTCAGGCTCTTAGGTCTTCGGTTAGGGTTAGACTCAGGCTCTTAGGGTGAGGGTTAGACTCAGGCTCTTAGGTTAGGTTAGACTCAGGCTCTTAGGGTTAGGTTAGACTCAGGCTTCGGGTTAGACTCAGGCTCGTTAGGGTAGACTCAGCTCGGGTTAGGGTTAGACTCAGGCTCTTCGGGTTAGGGTTAGACTCAGGCTCTTAGGGTTAGGGTTAGACTCAGGCTCTTAGGGTGAGGGTTAGACTCAGGCTCTTAGGGTGAGGGTTAGACTCAGGCTCTTAGGGTGAGGGTTAGACTCAGGCTCTTAGGGTTAGGGTTAGACTCAGGCTCTTAGGGTTAGGGTTAGACTCAGGCTCTTAGGTGAGGGTTAGACTCAGGCTCTTAGGGTTAGGGTTCGACTCAGGCTCTTAGGGTGAGGGTTAGACTCAGGCTCTTCGGTTAGGGTTAGACTCAGGCTCTTAGGGTTAGGGTTAGACTCAGGCTCTTAGGGTTAGGGTTAGACTCAGGCTCTTAGGGTGAGGGTTAGACTCAGGCTCTTAGGGTTAGGGTTAGACTCAGGCTCTTAGGGTTAGGGTTAGACTCAGGCTCTTAGGGTTAGGGTTAGACTCAGGCTCTTAGGGTGAGGGTTAGACTCAGGCTCTTAGGGTTAGGGTTAGACTCAGGCTCTTAGGGTTAGGGTTAGACTCAGGCTCTTAGGGTTAGGGTTAGACTCAGGCTCTTAGGGTGAGGGTTAGACTCAGGCTCTTAGGGTTAGGGTTAGACTCAGGCTCTTAGGGTGAGGGTTAACTCAGGCTCTAGGGTTAGGGTTACACTCAGGCTCTTCGGGTTAGGGTTAGACTCAGGCTCTTCGGGTTAGGGTTAGACTCAGGCTCTTCGGGTGAGGGTTAGACTCAGGCTCTTCGGGTTAGGGTTAGACTCAGGCTCTTAGGGTTAGGGTTAGACTCAGGCTCTTCGGGTTAGGGTTAGACTCAGGCTCTTAGGGTTAGGGTTAGACTCAGGCTCTTCGGGTTAGGGTTAGACTCAGGCTCTTAGGGTGAGGGTTAGACTCAGGCTCTTAGGGTTAGGGTTAGACTCAGGCTCTTAGGGTTAGGGTTAGACTCAGGCTCTTAGGGTTAGGGTTAACTCAGGCTCTTCGGGTTAGGGTTAGACTCAGGCTCTTAGGGTGAGGGTTAGACTCAGGCTCTTAGGGTGAGGGTTAGACTCAGGCTCTTAGGGTGAGGGTTAGACTCAGGCTCTTAGGGTTAGGGTTAGACTCAGGCTCTTAGGGTTAGGGTTAGACTCAGGCTCTTAGGGTGAGGGTTAGACTCAGGCTCTTCGGGTTAGGGTTAGACTCAGGCTCTTAGGGTTAGGGTTAGACTCAGGCTCTTAGGGTGAGGGTTAGACTCAGGCTCTTAGGGTTAGGGTTAGACTCAGGCTCTTAGGGTGAGGGTTAGACTCAGGCTCTTAGGGTTAGGGTTAGACTCAGGCTCTTAGGGTGAGGGTTAGACTCAGGCTCTTAGGGTTAGGGTTAGACTCAGGCTCTTCGGGTTAGGGTTAGACTCAGGCTCTTAGGGTGAGGGTTAGACTCAGGCTCTTAGGGTTAGGGTTAGACTCAGGCTCTTAGGGTTAGGGTTAGACTCAGGCTCTTAGGGTTAGGGTTAAACTCAGGCTCTTCGGGTTAGGGTTAGACTCAGGCTCTTAGGGTGAGGGTTAGACTCAGGCTCTTAGGGTTAGGGTTAGACTCAGGCTCTTAGGGTGAGGGTTAGACTCAGGCTCTTAGGGGGTTAGGCTGGGTTAGGTTAGACTCAGGCTCTTCGGGTTAGGGTTAGACTCAGGCTCTTAGGGTGAGGGTTAGACTCAGGCTCTTCGGGTTAGGGTTAGACTCAGGCTCTTAGGGTTAGGGTTAGACTCAGGCTCTTAGGGTTAGGGTTAGACTCAGGCTCTTCGGGTGAGGGTTAGACTCAGGCTCTTAGGGTTAGGGTTAGACTCAGGCTCTTAGGGTGAGGGTTAGAGTCAGGCTCTTAGGGTTAGGGTTAGACTCAGGCTCTTCGGGTTAGGGTTAGACTCAGGCTCTTCGGGTTAGGGTTAGACTCAGGCTCTTCGGGTTAGGGTTAGACTCAGGCTCTTCGGGTTAGGGTTAGACTCAGGCTCTTAGGGTTAGGGTTAGACTCAGGCTCTTCGGGTTAGGGTTAGACTCAGGCTCTTAGGGTGAGGGTTAGACTCAGGCTCTTAGGGTGAGGGTTAGACTCAGGCTCTTAGGGTTAGGGTTAGACTCAGGCTCTTAGGGTGAGGGTTAGACTCAGGCTCTTCGGGTTAAGGTTAGACTCAGGCTCTTCGGGTTAGGGTTAGACTCAGGCTCTTAGGGTGAGGGTTAGACTCAGGCTCTTCGGGTTAGGGTTAGACTCAGGCTCTTAGGGTTAGGGTTAGACTCAGGCTCTTAGGGTTAGGGTTAGACTCAGGCTCTTAGGGTGAGGGTTAGACTCAGGCTCTTAGGGTTAGGGTTAAACTCAGGCTCTTCGGGTTAGGGTTAGACTCAGGCTCTTAGGGTTAGGGTTAGACTCAGGCTCTTCGGGTTAGGGTTAGACTCAGGCTCTTCGGGTTAGGGTTAGACTCAGGCTCTTAGGGTGAGGGTTAGACTCAGGCTCTTCGGGTTAGGGTTAGACTCAGGCTCTTAGGGTTAGGGTTAGACTCAGGCTCTTAGGGTTAGGGTTAGACTCAGGCTCTTAGGGTTAGGGTTAGACTCAGGCTCTTCGGGTGAGGGTTAGACTCAGGCTCTTAGGGTTAGGGTTAGACTCAGGCTCTTAGGGTGAGGGTTAGAGTCAGGCTCTTAGGGTTAGGGTTAGACTCAGGCTCTTCGGGTTAGGGTTAGACTCAGGCTCTTCGGGTTAGGGTTAGACTCAGGCTCTTCGGGTTAGGGTTAGACTCAGGCTCTTCGGGTTAGGGTTAGACTCAGGCTCTTCGGGTTAGGGTTAGACTCAGGCTCTTAGAGTTAGGGTTAGACTCAGGCTCTTAGGGTTAGGGTTAGACTCAGGCTCTTAGGGTTAGGGTTAGACTCAGGCTCTTAGGGTGAGGGTTAGACTCAGGCTCTTAGGGTGAGGGTTAGACTCAGGCTCTTAGGGTTAGGGTTAGACTCAGGCTCTTAGGGTTAGGGTTAGACTCAGGCTCTTAGGGTTAGGGTTAGACTCAGGCTCTTAGGGTGAGGGTTAGACTCAGGCTCTTCGGGTTAGGGTTAGACTCAGGCTCTTAGGGTGAGGGTTAGACTCAGGCTCTTCGGGTTAGGGTTAGACTCAGGCTCTTAGGGTGAGGGTTAGACTCAGGCTCTTAGGGTGAGGGTTAGACTCAGGCTCTTAGGGTTAAGGTTAGACTCAGGCTCTTCGGGTTAGGGTTAGACTCAGGCTCTTCGGGTTAGGGTTAGACTCAGGCTCTTCGGGTTAGGGTTAGACTCAGGCTCTTAGAGTTAGGGTTAGACTCAGGCTCTTCGGGTTAGGGTTAGACTCAGGCTCTTAGGGTTAGGGTTAGACTCAGGCTCTTAGGGTTAGGGTTAGACTCAGGCTCTTAGGGTGAGGGTTAGACTCAGGCTCTTAGGGTGAGGGTTAGACTCAGGCTCTTAGGGTGAGGGTTAGACTCAGGCTCTTAGGGTTAGGGTTAGACTCAGGCTCTTAGGGTTAGGGTTAGACTCAGGCTCTTAGGGTGAGGGTTAGACTCAGGCTCTTAGGGTTAGGGTTCGACTCAGGCTCTTAGGGGAGGGTTAGACTCAGGCTCTTCGGGTTAGGGTTAGACTCAGGCTCTTAGGGTTAGGGTTAGACTCAGGCTCTTAGGGTTAGGGTTAGACTCAGGCTCTTAGGGTGAGGGTTAACTCAGGCTCTTAGGGTTAGGGTTAGACTCAGGCTCTTAGGGTTAGGGTTAGACTCAGGCTCTTAGGGTTAGGGTTAGACTCAGGCTCTTAGGGTGAGGGTTAGACTCAGGCTCTTAGGGTTAGGGTTAGACTCAGGCTCTTCGGGTTAGGGTTAGACTCAGGCTCTTAGGGTTAGGGTTAGACTCAGGCTCTTAGGGTGAGGGTTAGACTCAGGCTCTTAGGGTTAGGGTTACACTCAGGCTCTTAGGGTGAGGGTTACACTCAGGCTCTTAGGGTGAGGGTTACACTCAGGCTCTTCGGGTTAGGGTTAGACTCAGGCTCTTCGGGTTAGGGTTAGACTCAGGCTCTTCGGGTGAGGGTTAGACTCAGGCTCTTCGGGTTAGGGTTAGACTCAGGCTCTTAGGGTTAGGGTTAGACTCAGGCTCTTCGGGTTAGGGTTAGACTCAGGCTCTTAGGGTTAGGGTTAGACTCAGGCTCTTCGGGTTAGGGTTAGACTCAGGCTCTTAGGGTGAGGGTTAGACTCAGGCTCTTAGGGTTAGGGTTAGACTCAGGCTCTTAGGGTTAGGGTTAGACTCAGGCTCTTAGGGTTAGGGTTAAACTCAGGCTCTTCGGGTTAGGGTTAGACTCAGGCTCTTAGGGTGAGGGTTAGACTCAGGCTCTTAGGGTGAGGGTTAGACTCAGGCTCTTAGGGTGAGGGTTAGACTCAGGCTCTTAGGGTTAGGGTTAGACTCAGGCTCTTAGGGTTAGGGTTAGACTCAGGCTCTTAGGGTGAGGGTTAGACTCAGGCTCTTCGGGTTAGGGTTAGACTCAGGCTCTTAGGGTTAGGGTTAGACTCAGGCTCTTAGGGTGAGGGTTAGACTCAGGCTCTTAGGGTTAGGGTTAGACTCAGGCTCTTAGGGTGAGGGTTAGACTCAGGCTCTTAGGGTTAGGGTTAGACTCAGGCTCTTAGGGTGAGGGTTAGACTCAGGCTCTTAGGGTTAGGGTTAGACTCAGGCTCTTCGGGTTAGGGTTAGACTCAGGCTCTTAGGGTGAGGGTTAGACTCAGGCTCTTAGGGTTAGGGTTAGACTCAGGCTCTTAGGGTTAGGGTTAGACTCAGGCTCTTAGGGTTAGGGTTAAACTCAGGCTCTTCGGGTTAGGTTAGACTCAGGCTCTTAGGGTGAGGGTTAGACTCAGGCTCTTAGGGTTAGGGTTAGACTCAGGCTCTTAGGGTGAGGGTTAGACTCAGGCTCTTAGGGTTAGGGTTAGACTCAGGCTCTTCGGGTTAGGGTTAGACTCAGGCTCTTAGGGTGAGGGTTAGACTCAGGCTCTTCGGGTTAGGGTTAGACTCAGGCTCTTAGGGTTAGGGTTAGACTCAGGCTCTTAGGGTTAGGGTTAGACTCAGGCTCTTAGGGTTAGGGTTAGACTCAGGCTCTTCGGGTGAGGGTTAGACTCAGGCTCTTAGGGTTAGGGTTAGACTCAGGCTCTTAGGGTGAGGGTTAGAGTCAGGCTCTTAGGGTTAGGGTTAGACTCAGGCTCTTCGGGTTAGGGTTAGACTCAGGCTCTTCGGGTTAGGGTTAGACTCAGGCTCTTCGGGTTAGGGTTAGACTCAGGCTCTTCGGGTTAGGGTTAGACTCAGGCTCTTAGGGTTAGGGTTAGACTCAGGCTCTTCGGGTTAGGGTTAGACTCAGGCTCTTAGGGTGAGGGTTAGACTCAGGCTCTTAGGGTGAGGGTTAGACTCAGGCTCTTAGGGTTAGGGTTAGACTCAGGCTCTTAGGGTGAGGGTTAGACTCAGGCTCTTCGGGTTAAGGTTAGACTCAGGCTCTTCGGGTTAGGGTTAGACTCAGGCTCTTAGGGTGAGGGTTAGACTCAGGCTCTTCGGGTTAGGGTTAGACTCAGGCTCTTAGGGTTAGGGTTAGACTCAGGCTCTTAGGGTTAGGGTTAGACTCAGGCTCTTAGGGTGAGGGTTAGACTCAGGCTCTTAGGGTTAGGGTTAAACTCAGGCTCTTCGGGTTAGGGTTAGACTCAGGCTCTTAGGGTTAGGGTTAGACTCAGGCTCTTCGGGTTAGGGTTAGACTCAGGCTCTTCGGGTTAGGGTTAGACTCAGGCTCTTAGAGTTAGGGTTAGACTCAGGCTCTTCGGGTTAGGGTTAGACTCAGGCTCTTCGGGTTAGGGTTAGACTCAGGCTCTTAGGGTGAGGGTTAGACTCAGGCTCTTAGGGTTAGGGTTCGACTCAGGCTCTTAGGGTGAGGGTTAGACTCAGGCTCTTCGGGTTAGGGTTAGACTCAGGCTCTTAGGGTTAGGGTTAGACTCAGGCTCTTAGGGTTAGGGTTAGACTCAGGCTCTTAGGGTGAGGGTTAGACTCAGGCTCTTAGGGTTAGGGTTAGACTCAGGCTCTTAGGGTTAGGGTTAGACTCAGGCTCTTAGGGTTAGGGTTAGACTCAGGCTCTTAGGGTGAGGGTTAGACTCAGGCTCTTAGGGTTAGGGTTAGACTCAGGCTCTTCGGGTTAGGGTTAGACTCAGGCTCTTAGGGTTAGGGTTAGACTCAGGCTCTTAGGGTGAGGGTTAGACTCAGGCTCTTAGGGTTAGGGTTACACTCAGGCTCTTAGGGTGAGGGTTACACTCAGGCTCTTAGGGTGAGGGTTACACTCAGGCTCTTCGGGTTAGGGTTAGACTCAGGCTCTTCGGTTAGGGTTAGACTCAGGCTCTTAGGGTTAGGGTTAGACTCAGGCTCTTAGGGTTAGGGTTAGACTCAGGCTCTTAGGGTTAGGGTTAGACTCAGGCTCTTCGGGTTAGGGTTAGACTCAGGCTCTTAGGGTTAGGGTTAGACTCAGGCTCTTCGGGTTAGGGTTAGACTCAGGCTCTTAGGGTGAGGGTTAGACTCAGGCTCTTAGGGTTAGGGTTAGACTCAGGCTCTTAGGGTTAGGGTTAGACTCAGGCTCTTAGGGTTAGGGTTAAACTCAGGCTCTTCGGGTTAGGGTTAGACTCAGGCTCTTAGGGTGAGGGTTAGACTCAGGCTCTTAGGGTTAGGGTTAGACTCAGGCTCTTAGGGTGAGGGTTAGACTCAGGCTCTTAGGGTTAGGGTTAGACTCAGGCTCTTAGGGTTAGGGTTAGACTCAGGCTCTTAGGGTGAGGGTTAGACTCAGGCTCTTCGGGTTAGGGTTAGACTCAGGGTCTTAGGGTTAGGGTTAGACTCAGGCTCTTAGGGTGAGGGTTAGACTCAGGCTCTTAGGGTTAGGGTTAGACTCAGGCTCTTAGGGTGAGGGTTAGACTCAGGCTCTTAGGGTTAGGGTTAGACTCAGGCTCTTAGGGTGAGGGTTAGACTCAGGCTCTTAGGGTTAGGGTTAGACTCAGGCTCTTAGGGTGAGGGTTAGACTCAGGCTCTTAGGGTTAGGGTTAGACTCAGGCTCTTAGGGTTAGGGTTAGACTCAGGCTCTTAGGGTTAGGGTTAAACTCAGGCTCTTCGGGTTAGGGTTAGACTCAGGCTCTTAGGGTGAGGGTTAGACTCAGGCTCTTCGGGTTAGGGTTAGACTCAGGCTCTTAGGGTGAGGGTTAGACTCAGGCTCTTAGGGTTAGGGTTAGACTCAGGCTCTTCGGGTTAGGGTTAGACTCAGGCTCTTAGGGTGAGGGTTAGACTCAGGCTCTTCGGGTTAGGGTTAGACTCAGGCTCTTAGGGTTAGGGTTAGACTCAGGCTCTTAGGGTTAGGGTTAGACTCAGGCTCTTCGGGTGAGGGTTAGACTCAGGCTCTTAGGGTTAGGGTTAGACTCAGGCTCTTAGGGTGAGGGTTAGACTCAGGCTCTTAGGGTGAGGGTTAGACTCAGGCTCTTAGGGTTAGGGTTAGACTCAGGCTCTTCGGGTTAGGGTTAGACTCAGGCTCTTCGGGTTAGGGTTAGACTCAGGCTCTTCGGGTTAGGGTTAGACTCAGGCTCTTAGGGTTAGGGTTAGACTCAGGCTCTTCGGGTTAGGGTTAGACTCAGGCTCTTAGGGTGAGGGTTAGACTCAGGCTCTTAGGGTGAGGGTTAGACTCAGGCTCTTAGGGTTAGGGTTAGACTCAGGCTCTTCGGGTTAGGGTTCGACTCAGGCTCTTAGGGTGAGGGTTAGACTCAGGCTCTTCGGGTTAAGGTTAGACTCAGGCTCTTCGGTTAGGGTTAGACTCAGGCTCTTAGGGTGAGGGTTAGACTCAGGCTCTTCGGGTTAGGGTTAGACTCAGGCTCTTCGGGTTAGGGTTAGACTCAGGCTCTTAGGGTTAGGGTTAGACTCAGGCTCTTAGGGTGAGGGTTAGACTCAGGCTCTTAGGGTTAGGGTTAAACTCAGGCTCTTCGGGTTAGGGTTAGACTCAGGCTCTTAGGGTTAGGGTTAGACTCAGGCTCTTCGGGTTAGGGTTAGACTCAGGCTCTTCGGTTAGGGTTAGACTCAGGCTCTTCGGGTTAGGGTTAGACTCAGGCTCTTAGAGTTAGGGTTAGACTCAGGCTCTTCGGGTTAGGGTTAGACTCAGGCTCTTAGGGTTAGGGTTAGACTCAGGCTCTTAGGGTTAGGGTTAGACTCAGGCTCTTAGGGTTAGGGTTAGACTCAGGCTCTTAGGGTTAGGGTTAGACTCAGGCTCTTAGGGTGAGGGTTAGACTCAGGCTCTTAGGGTTAGGGTTCGACTCAGGCTCTTAGGGTGACGGTTAGACTCAGGCTCTTAGGGTTAGGGTTAGACTCAGGCTCTTAGGGCTAGGGTTAGACTCAGGCTCTTAGGGTTAGGGTTAGACTCAGGCTCTTAGGGTGAGGGTTAGACTCAGGCTCTTCGGGTTAGGGTTAGACTCAGGCTCTTAGGGTTAGGGTTAGACTCAGGCTCTTAGGGTTAGGGTTAGACTCAGGCTCTTAGGGTGAGGGTTAGACTCAGGCTCTTAGGGTGAGGGTTAGACTCAGGCTCTTAGGGTGAGGGTTAGACTCAGGCTCTTCGGGTTAGGGTTAGGACTCAGGCTCTTCGGGTTAGGGTTAGACTCAGGCTCTTAGGGTTAGGGTTAGACTCAGGCTCTTAGGGTTAGGGTTAGACTCAGGCTCTTAGGGTTAGGGTTAGACTCAGGCTCTTAGGGTGAGGGTTAGACTCAGGCTCTTAGGGTGAGGGTTAGACTCAGGCTCTTCGGGTTAGGGTTAGACTCAGGCTCTTCGGGTTAGGGTTAGACTCAGGCTCTTAGGGTTAGGGTTAGACTCAGGCTCTTCGGTTTAGGGTTAGACTCAGGCTCTTAGGGTTAGGGTTAGACTCAGGCTCTTCGGGTTAGGGTTAGACTCAGGCTCTTAGGGTTAGGGTTAGACTCAGGCTTTTAGGGTTAGGGTTAGACTCAGGCTCTTAGGGTTAGGGTTAGACTCAGGCTCTTAGGGTGAGGGTTAGACTCAGGCTCTTCGGGTTAGGGTTCGACTCAGGCTCTTAGGGTGAGGGTTAGACTCAGGCTCTTAGGGTTAGGGTTAGACTCAGGCTCTTAGGGTTAGGGTTAGACTCAGGCTCTTAGGGTTAGGGTTAGACTCAGGCTCTTAGGGTGAGGGTTAGACTCAGGCTCTTCGGGTTAGGGTTAGACTCAGGCTCTTAGGGTTAGGGTTAGACTCAGGCTCTTAGGGTTAGGGTTAGACTCAAGCTCTTAGGGTGAGGGTTAGACTCAGGCTCTTAGGGTTAGGGTTAGACTCAGGCTCTTAGGGTTAGGGTTAGACTCAGGCTCTTAGGGTTAGGGTTAGACTCAGGCTCTTAGGGTTAGGGTTAGACTCAGGCTCTTCGGGTTAGGGTTAGACTCAGGCTCTTAGGGTTAGGGTTAGACTCAGGCTCTTAGGGTTAGGGTTAGACTCAGGCTCTTAGGGTTAGGGTTAGACTCAGGCTCTTAGGGTGAGGGTTAGACTCAGGCTCTTAGGTTTAGGGTTAGACTCAGGCTCTTAGGGTGAGGGTTAGACTCAGGCTCTTCGGGTTAGGGTTAGACTCAGCTCTTAGGGTGAGGGTTAGACTCAGGCTCTTAGGGTGAGGGTTAGACTCAGGCTCTTAGGGTTAGGGTTAGACTCAGGCTCTTCGGGTTAGGGTTAGACTCAGGCTCTTCGGGTTAGGGTTAGACTCAGGCTCTTCGGGTTAGGGTTAGACTCAGGCTCTTCGGGTTAGGGTTAGACTCAGGCTCTTCGGTTAGGGTTAGACTCAGGCTCTTAGGGTTAGGGTTAGACTCAGGCTCTTAGGGTTAGGGTTAGACTCAGGCTCTTAGGGTGAGGGTTAGACTCAGGCTCTTCGGGTTAGGGTTAGACTCAGGCTCTTCGGGTTAGGGTTAGACTCAGGCTCTTCGGGTTAGGGTTAGACTCAGGCTCTTAGGGTTAGGGTTAGACTCAGGCTCTTAGGGTTAGGGTTAGACTCAGGCTCTTAGGGTTAGGGTTAGACTCAGGCTCTTAGGGTGAGGGTTATACTCAGGCTCTTAGGGTTAGGGTTAGACTCAGGCTCTTAGGGTTAGGGTTAGACTCAGGCTCTTAGGGTTAGGGTTAGACTCAGGCTCTTAGGGTTAGGGTTAGACTCAGGCTCTTCGGGTAAGGGTTCGACTCAGGCTCTTAGGGTTAGGGTTCGACTCAGGCTCTTCGGGTTAGGGTTAGACTCAGGCTCTTAGGGTTAGGGTTAGACTCAGGCTCTTAGGGTTAGGGTTAGACTCAGGCTCTTAGGGTGAGGGTTACACTCAGGCTCTTCGGGTTAGGGTTAGACTCAGGCTCTTAGGGTGAGGGTTAGACTCAGGCTCTTAGGGTTAGGGTTAGACTCAGGCTCTTCGGGTTAGGGTTCGACTCAGGCTCTTAGGGTGAGGGTTAGACTCAGGCTCTTCGGGTTAGGGTTAGACTCAGGCTCTTAGGGTGAGGGTTAGACTCAGGCTCTAGGGTTAGGGTTAGACTCAGGCTCTTCGGTTAGGTTAGACTCAGGCTCTTCGGGTTAGGGTTAGACTCAGGCTCTTAGGGTGAGGGTTAGACTCAGGCTCTTAGGGTTAGGGTTAGACTCAGGCTCTTCGGGTTAGGGTTAGACTCAGGCTCTTCGGGTTAGGGTTAGACTCAGGCTCTTAGGGTTAGGGTTAGACTCAGGCTCTTCGGGTTAGGGTTAGACTCAGGCTCTTAGGGTTAGGGTTAGACTCAGGCTCTTAGGGTTAGGGTTAGACTCAGGCTCTTAGGGTGAGGGTTAGACTCAGGCTCTTAGGGTTAGGGTTAGACTCAGGCTCTTAGGGTTAGGGTTAGACTCAGGCTCTTAGGGTTAGGGTTAGACTCAGGCTCTTAGGGTTAGGGTTAGACTCAGGCTCTTAGGGTTAGGGTTAGACTCAGGCTCTTAGGGTTAGGGTTAGACTCAGGCTCTTAGGGTTAGGGTTAGACTCAGGCTCTTAGGGTGAGGGTTAGACTCAGGCTCTTAGGGTGAGGGTTAGACTCAGGCTCTTAGGGTTAGGGTAGACTCAGGCTTAGGGTTAGACTCAGGCTCTTAGGGTTAGGGTTAGACTCAGGCTCTTCGGGTTAGGGTTAGACTCAGGCTCTTAGGGTTAGGGTTAGACTCAGGCTCTTAGGGTTAGGGTTAGACTCAGGCTCTTCGGTTAGGGTTAGACTCAGGCTCTTCGGTTAGGGTTAGACTCAGGCTCTTCGGGTTAGGGTTAGACTCAGGCTCTTCGGGTGAGGGTTAGACTCAGGCTCTTAGGGTTAGGGTTAGACTCAGGCTCTTAGGGTTAGGGTTAGACTCAGGCTCTTAGGGTGAGGGTTAGACTCAGGCTCTTAGGGTTAGGGTTAGACTCAGGCTCTTCGGGTTAGGGTTCGACTCAGGCTCTTAGGGTGAGGGTTAGACTCAGGCTCTTCGGGTTAGGGTTAGACTCAGGCTCTTAGGGTGGGTTAGACTCAGGCTCTTAGGGTTAGGGTTAGACTCAGGCTCTTAGGGTTAGGGTTAGACTCAGGCTCTTCGGGTTAGGGTTAGACTCAGGCTCTTAGGGTGAGGGTTAGACTCAGGCTCTTAGGGTTAGGGTTAGACTCAGGCTCTTAGGGTTAGGGTTAGACTCAGGCTCTTCGGGTTAGGGTTCGACTCAGGCTCTTAGGGTGAGGGTTAGACTCAGGCTCTTCGGGTTAGGGTTAGACTTAGGCTCCTAGGGTTAGGGTTAGACTCAGGCTCTTCGGGTTAGGGTTAGACTCAGGCTCTTAGGGTTAGGGTTAGACTCAGGCTCTTAGGGTGAGGGTTAGACTCAGG
>NW_027660323.1:0-15438 GCF_963210335.1 Falco punctatus
TTCTCCCCAATCCCTCGGGACAATCCTTGTGGTTCCTCCCTAATCTCTCAGGACAATCCCTCCTGTGCCTCCCTAATCCCTCAGTTCCTCCCTAATCCCTTGGGATAATCCTCATGGTTCCTCCCCAATCCCCCGGGACAATCCTCACCGTTGCTCCCCAATCCCTCGGGACAATTTTACGGTTCCTCCCTAATCCCTCAGGATAATACCCGCTGTTCCTCCTCAATCCCTCGGGACAATCGTGTGGTTCCTCCCTAATCCCTCAATTCTTCCCTAATCCCTGAGGACAATCCTCACGGTTCCTCCCCAATCCCTCGGGACAATCCTTGTGGTTCCTCCCTAATCTCTCAGGACAATCCCTCCTGTTCTTCCCTAATCCTCGGTTCCTCCCCAATCCCTGGGGACAATCCTCGTGGTTCCTCCCTAATCTCTCAATTCTTCCCTAATCCCTTGGGATAATCCTCATGGCTTCTCCCCAATCCCTTGGGACAATCCTTGTGGTTCCTCCCTAATCCCTCAATTTCTCCCTAATCCCTGAGGACAATCCTCACGGTTCCTCCTCAATCCCTCGGGATAATGCCCGCTGTTCCTCCCTAATCCCTCGGGACAACCCTCGTGGTTCCTCCCTAATCCCTCAATTTCTCCCTAATCCCTCGGGACAATCCTCACGGTTCCTCCCCAATCCCTGGGGACAATCCCCACTGTCCCCCCAGGACACGGAGCCCCGCGCGCCGGGCCAGCCAGCCCAAGCATCGCAGCATCCCGGAGCAGCACGGGGAGCTCCGCCGCCAGCACAGAGCCCGAGGCGAGCCCGGAGCGGGAAGCTCCCCGGCTGGCCTGGAACATCCCTCGGGATACGGGGGTCCCCCAGGTGGGACAGGGGGGCTCGGAGCCGCTGCAGGACATGCTGCCCGCGGGGGTACCCACCCTGTCGCCACGTGCTGCTCAGTGTAACAGCTGGGGAGTGGGAGAGGTTCGGAGAAATCCGGAGGGAAGAGAGAGGTGGTTCAAAGGAAAAACAGGAGAGATTAGGAGAAGAGGAAGGAACTGCGAACGAAGGCGAAAAGCAGAGAGATAAAAAAATAATAATAATAATAAAAAAAAAACATAAAGAGGCGGAGAGGGAAAGAAAGCAAGAAAAAGAGTGGGAATTCCAGGAATTCCAAGAGGAAGGGGTGGCGGGGGCAGAGCCACTTGCCTCCGGTTTTTCCATTCGGGAATGCTCCGGGCGCTACCGACAAGCTAGCGGCAGCGAGACAAGGGGAGGGGGGACTCAAGGAGCCCCCCGTCCCGGTCCTGTCCTGCCCAGGCAGAGGGTCCTGGGGGGTGAGCCCCCCATCCTGGTCCTGTCCTGCCCAGGCAGAGGGTCCCCAGGGGTGAGCCCCCCCTCCTGGTCCTGTCCTACCCGGACAGAGGGTCCTGGGGGGTGAGCCCCCCATCCTGGTCCTGTCCTACCCGGACAGAGGGTCCTGGGGGGTGAGCCCCCCATCCTGGTCCTGTCCTACCCGGACAGAGGGTCCTGGGGGGTGAGCCCCCCATCCTGGTCCTGTCCTGCCCGGGCAGAGGGTCCTGGGGGGGTGAGCCCCCCATCCTGGTCCTGTCCTGCCCGGGCAGAGGGTCCTGGGGGATGAGCCCCCCATCCTGGCCCTGTCCTACCCGGGCAGAGGGTCCTGGGGGATGAGCCCCCCATCCCGGTCCTGTCCTGCCCGGGCAGAGGGTCCCCAGGGGTGAGCCCCCCATCCTGGTCCTGTCCTACCCGGGCAGAGGGTCCCCAGGGGTGAGCCCCCCATCCTGGTCCTGTCCTGCCCGGGCAGAGGGTCCCCAGGGGTGAGCCCCCCATCCTGGTCCTGTCCTGCCCGGGCAGAGGGTCCCCAGGGGACCCCAGAATGGTGCCCTGGAGCGGGGGCAGGACCACGAGCTGCGTTTGTGCGGAGCTGGGGGTCTGTCGCGGCGGGGACGACTCACTTGGCGAAGCCGATGAAATCTTCATGGTTGGTGTTGATGTAGGAGAGCTCGATGTCGATCAGCAGCAGGATCTGGAAGGAGACAGATCCGGTGGGAATGCCGCGGGGTGGGCTGGATCCCCCCAGCTCCGGCACCGCCGGGACGGAGCCGCCGCGGAGCCCCGGGGACGGCGGTGACACCGGGGATGCCCGGCTCGGTGCCGCAGGTGGGAGCTTCGGGATCGGGTGGGGGGATCCCGGCTCTCTTCTCGCTCACCTGGTCCTTCGTTTTGCCTTCCCGCTCCCGGATGTGGGTGGTAACGATCCTCTCCGTCTCCTCCCGTAACCTGGGGTAGGAACCAAGCTGAAAAGAAAGGGAGAAGGCCGGGGAACAAAAAAATCCGCTGCTGATCGGCCCGGGGCTGCCTCCGGCATCGGCCGCGGGAAGGGGGGGCCAGGGGAGGGGAGGGGGCACAGCGGGGACCGAGCCCCGGTTCTGCCGGGGGGACGCAACTGGGGCTCGGGGGGATCCTCAACTAGATCCAAGAGCAGAGGGAACCTCGGGGTGGGGGTCTCGGGGTGCCAAGCACACCAAATCCAGATTTATTTTCCATTCCCACCCTCGGATCCCGAGCGGATCCAGCTTTCTGTGGCACCAAGCGCAGGGTGGGGGTCTCGGGGTGCCAAGCGCAGGGTGGGGGTCTCGGGGGTGCCAAGTGCAGGGTGGGGGTCTCGGGGTGCCAAGTGCAGGGTGGGGGTCTCGGGGTGCCAATCACACCAAATCCAGATTTATTTTCCATTCCCACCCTCGGATCCCGAGCGGATCCAGCTTTCTGTGGCACCAAGCGCAGGGTGGGGGTCTCGGGGTGCCAAGTGCAGGGTGGGGGTCTCGGGGTGCCAAGTGCAGGGTGGGGGTCTCGGGGTGCCAAGTGCAGGGTGGGGGTCTCGGGGGTGCCAATCACACCAAATCCAGATTTATTTTCCATTCCCACCCTCGGATGCCGAGCGGATCCGGCTTTCCGTGGCACCAAGCGCGGTGCGGGGGTCTCAGCGTGGAGCCCGGGGTGGGGGGCTGCTGCCACCTCCCCTCCCCCGCCGCCAGGACACGGCGTCCCCCCCGAATTCCAACACAACCTCGCGGTTGAACCCGCTTTGGTGGGCCAGATCCTGGGAGCAAATATATTCCAGATGTTTCCATCCGATGTCTAAAAAACAGGGGGTGGGTGCTGACCCCGTTACCTTTTGGCACGTTTTTTAATGATGGGGGGGGGGGGGGCTCCGAGACCACCAGATCGGCACAAACGGGGGTCTCTGAGCTTTACCGTCGGGTTTTTCACGTCGGGCGTGAAGACCCCCGTCCTGCGCCGTGAGCGAGGAAAGACAAGAAAATAAAAAAAATAGAGATTTTTTGTTTTGCGGGGGGGTGTGTGTGTGTGCGATGTCTAAGGTTAGTGATGCGCAAAGGGAAAAAGCGGCAGCATCGGGGGGGGGTTTACCCATCGGGGGGGTCTCAGCACCACCCCGGGGGGGGCTCCTGGATCCTCTCCAGACCGGAGCCCCCAGGCCCAGCTCTAGGAAACCCCCAAATTTCATCCGGGCTCGGGGGCAAGAGCCCCCCCGCCGCTTTGGGAGGGAAGGAATTTTGGCAGGACCCAGAGCACAGCCAACCAGGCTGGAAACGGGATAGAAAGTGGAATATCAAGTGGGATATCGAGCGGGATCACCCCCGATCCACCAGCAAACCCCCACCACCACCACTACCAGGACCCCCGCAGGATTAGACCCTCCGGCTCCGCCGCCGCGCTCCAGCTCGCCAGCACCGCCGATAGCGCCGCCTCCTCGTTTATCCATTTTTTAAAAAATAAAATCAGCTTTGGAAGGAGAGGGGCTGGTTCTCCTGCCCTCTTTTTCACTTTAAAAAGGTGAATTTTTAGAATGAGGTTTAAAAAATGAGACCCGCTGCGAGAAGCCGGTTATTAAATATTAATTCAGGGGTAATTAACGCTGCCACGGCGAAAAAAAAAATTGGTGGGGGGAAAGGGCTGAGCTTTTTTGGAAGGGAAATGCGCTCGTTATCGAGCAGGTAATTAATCACACAGGTGTGGAGCGGCAGGATTTACCGGGCCGCCACCAGCTGCAGTTTCGGCGTTCCCGGGATTCCCGGCGGTGGTTCCCGGGATTCCCGGAGCGCGGCGAAGCAGCAGTTTAAATCGCGGTTGGCAAGAGGCGTGCAAGGAGGAACCAGGAGCCGGGAGCCACCTGCCCACCTGCCTGGCTCCTACCAGCACCAAAGCCCCCCCAGACCACCCCTGAGGAGGGGGATAGGCGGGGGAAGCATCCCCAGGAATCCAGTATCCCCAGGAATCCAGCGCCCCCAGGAATCCAGTATCCCTAGGAATCCAGTATCCCTAGGAATCCAGTGTCCCCAGGAATCCAGTATCCCCAGGAATCCAGCGGGATGCCCAGGAGGCACAGGGATGCTCCAAGCGCTGGGTGACATCCCGGGGGATCCATCCTCGGGCTCAAGGACCAGCCGATCCCCTCGGCTCCGCGTTGGGAGATGCGGGTCAAAGCTCAGAAACATCCAGTTTGCTCGGGGGCGGCTCCCAAATTTTTTTTTTTTTTTTCTTTCATTTTTAAGGGTTTGGGGGTGGTTTTTGGAGGGGGAAACCAGGCAAGGCAGGCAGGGCAGGGCATCGCTCCTGCTTTTTCCCATCCCACGGTAGGAAGGGGCCGGGTGAGCCCCCGGCCGGTTCGATACCTTACTGGTACACTGCCTAACTGTATTGATTAACTCCTGAATGACGAGGTCGACGCACTTCAGACAAGGCTCTTTCAGCTTCACCACCTGCTTTTTCACGATGGCCTCGAACGCCAGGTCTGGGGTGAAGAGCCCTGTCCTGCAGGAATCCACGAGGGCCAGGACATGATGGAGTAAAAAAAAAAAAAAAAAACAAAAAAAAAAAAAACAAAAAACCAGATCATCAGGTTTGGAGATGCTCGGTGGCATCCCGGAGAGCGAGATTCCCCCCCCCTCCTCCAGCGCCGGGGGCGGCTCCGGCAGCACCAAGGGATGCTGCTCCAGCACCAAGGGATGCTCCGATTGGGGTGCCAGACCCCCCAGGAACGGGAGTGGGAGCCCCCCTCCCTTTTGGTGATGGTTAGGGATAATGGGGATGCTGGGAATGATGGGAATTGACCCTGCTGGTGATGATTACGGGTAACGGTGTTGGTGATGGTTAGGGATAATGGGGATGCTGGGAACTGACCCTGTTGGCGATGGTTACGGGTAATGGTGTTGGTGATGGTTAGCGATAATGGGGATGCTGGGAATGATGGGAATTGACCCTGTTGGTGATGGTTTGGGATAACCGGGACAACGGGAATTGACCCTGTTGGTGATGGTTAGGGATAACAGAGATACTGGGAATTGACTCTGTTAGTGATGGTTAGGGATATGGGGAATGGGATGCTGGGAACAATGGGAATTGACCCTGTTGGTGATGGTTAGGGATAATGGGGATGCTGGGAACGATGGGAACTGACCCTGTTGGTGATGGTTAGGGATAACGGGGATGCTGGGAACGATGGGAACTGACCCTGTTGGTGATGGTTAGGGATAATGGGGATGCTGGGAACGATGGGAACTGACCCTGTTGGTGATGGTTAGGGGTAACGTTGTTGGTGATGGTTAGGGATAACCGGGACACTGGGAATTGACCCTGTTGGTGATGGTTAGGGATAACGGGGATGCTGGGAACGATGGGAACTGACCCTGTTGGTGATGGTTAGGGGTAACGTTGTTGGTGATGGTTAGGGATAACTGGGACACTGGGAATTGACCCTGTTGGTGATGGTTAGGGGTAACGGGGATGCTGGGAACGATGGGAACTGACCCTGTTGGTGATGGTTAGGGGTAACGTTGTTGGTGATGGTTAGGGATAACCGGGACACTGGGAATTGACCCTGTTGGTGATGGTTAGGGGTAACGGGGATGCTGCGAGCTGGACCAGCGGCTCCCGGGGAGAGCGTTAAAGCCAAGAAATTCTACATTTCTCTGCCCCCAGAGAAGATTTCACAACTTTTAACACCGCTCCCCTCTGGGATCCTCGATCCCGCCGGGCAGAGCCCACGCCGGAGGCACCGCTCCGGGATCCCTCTTCCAGCCGGGTCCGACTCACAACCCCCACCTTCCTCCCAAGGTCGTTTCTTCCCCGCTTCAGGGAAGGGGAAAAAGAAGATAAAGGTTATTTTAGCGGCTGAACCGGAGGCACAAGGGGAATTTTTCAGCTCAGCCTCCCTGGGGCCGAGAGCCAGCGTGCCGCCGCTTACCGAGGGGGCAGGCGCGGCTCATCACCCCGTTATTCCCTCTAAAACATCCATTTTTCCGCCAACACTAGAGGAGCTGATGGCAACCGGTATCGCCCGTCCCTCGGGCAGGAAAGCTCCGGCCACACGCGCCCCCCCCCGCCGCCCCCCGACCTCGGCGCCGCGCCGACGCTTACCTGACGCCGTGGATGTTTTTAATGGCGTAGCTGATCTCTCGCCGCAAGTCCTTCTCGTCAAACTCCATCTGAGGAGGGAGGAAAGCCGCGGGGAAGGTTTGCCACGTCCTCCATGTGATCCCGGCGTTCAGCCAGGAACTACATTCCCCCCCCCCCCGCCCTCCGTGCACCCCTTGGAGCGCCGGGAAAGCCACCCTGGTGCCAAGGGGGAGCTCAGCCCATCCCGACATCCCGACCACCCACCGCCCCCACCACGGCACACGCGCTCCCCGGGCCAGCTGTACCTTCACCAGCTCGAAAGGAAATCTCTCGTGGAAAATACGATTGATTCGGGCACCTCCGGAAAGTTCCAGCGTGTCCACCTGGTCTCCCGAACCTTCGATTCGCTTCTCAAAGTCCACGCCGAACTGCTGGACCATCCTGGGGAGAAGAGAGGGGATTTCTGGGGCGCCCAAGGGATGGAGGGACGGACACCCAGGCAGCCCCCGTGGCCAGCACCATCCCACCAGCACCGTCCCACCGGCTCATCAGGGATGTGCCAAAGCTCCCCCCGGTCCCCGCCGCCGCGGCTGAGGAAGGAAAATCCCCCTTTTCCCACAGCCTGAAGGACACAGGGATGGGTTGAGGGGCACAAGTCATCCCTTCTAACCCCGAGATGGGACTGTTCGCTTTGGGTGGTGTGGCCAGCACCGTCCCACCGGCACCGTCCCACCGGCTCATCAGGGATGTGCCAAAGCTCCCCCCGGTCCCCGCCGCTGTGGATGAGGAAGGAAAATTCCCTTTCCCCGTAGCCTGAAGGACACAGGGATGGGTTGAGGACAGGCACGACCTCTCCTTTCTAATCCTGAGACCAAACCACTTGCTTTAGGCGGTGCAACCAGCACCAGACACCGACCGGTGCCGGCAGAGATGCTCCCAGGCGCCGGCAGAGCCAGCAGGGCCACCCGCTCACACCCAACAGGGCTATTTCAGGCTTTTCCTTGGAAAAAGCCACCAGCCGGGACAAATGAGCCCCACGTGAAGCGCAGAGCCGGGTTATTTCTGCGCCAGCATCGCTCCCGATGGCGGAGGGAGCTCCCTGTTCCGGCGGAGCACCGGGAAGGCGGCACCGAGCGAGGGAAACGCAACCTACTGCAACAAGGCTTTGGTTTTCCGGGTGGGATCATCGGGACGGAAATTCTTGTACTCTTCCACCTCCTTCTCCAGGGAGAGCAGCTGGCTCTGCAGCTTGCTGCGCAGCGAGGGCAGCGTCTCCCGAATGTGGTTCGTCAGTTGCTGCAAAGGAACGGAGGGTGCTGAGCTGCAGGAACGGCCCCTTTTCCACGGGGAAGGGCGCCCAGCCTACCTGGTTGAGGACCTTCTGTAAGTGCGGGGTGCCCATCCTGTCGGCCATGTGCCGGTACGCCGGGTGCGAGAGGAAAAACTTCCGCTCAGCGGCCAGCGCCGCCCTGATGTCCTTCTTGCCGTCGATGTCCTTCTGGCTTCGGTTCACGACGCCGATGTAGCCTGCAAGGGGACACGTTGGCTCTGGCTGCGGACGGAGCCGGTGTCCAAGCCGGGCATTGCGGCCGCTCCTCACCCCCGGGGGTGCCGGAACCGTGCCGGAGCCACGGGGGTACGGGGTGATGGATAACGACGCGTAGCGGTTCGTTATACCTCTTCGTAAAGGAAGCAGCTTGTTCTCCAGCACGTCCCTGGCATCGGTGCCCTCGTCCATCAGGTCCAGCTTGGTGATGACGCCGATGGTCCGCAAGCCTGGAGCGGCCGCACAAACGAGCGAGTCAGTAATTAACGTCATTTCGCGGCCGGCAGGACAAGCGCGGGGGTAAGCGAAGCCGATGGACCCGCCCGAGCGGAGCCGCTCGCCCCTCCTCAGCTGTTGGAGGAGGAGGGATGAGAGACCCCCTCCAGCTCCAAAATTTGGGCAAATAATCGCTGTCGGGGGCGGAAAGCCCTCCATGAGGGATGAGAAAGCCCCTCCAGCTCCAAAATTCGGGCAAATAATCTCTGTCAGGGGCAGAAAGCCTTCCATGAGGGATGAGAAAGCCCCTCCAGCTCCAAAATTCGGGCAAATAATCGCTGTCAGAGGGTGGAGAGCCACCCATGAGAGGAGGAGGGACGAGAAACCCCCTCCAGCTCCAAAATCTGGGCAAATAATCGCTGTCGGGGGTGGAAAGCCCTCCATGAGGGATGAGAAACTCCCTCCAGCTCCAAAATTCAGGCAAATAATCTCTGTCGGGGGTGGAGAGTCACCGGTGAGGGATGAGAGACCCCCTCCAGCTCCAAAATCTGGGCAAATAATCACCGTTGGAGGGTGGAGAGTCCTCTGTGAGAGGAGGAGGAGGGATGAGAGATCCCCTCCGCTTCCCAAATCTGGGCAAATAATCGCTGTCGGGGGTGGAGAGTCACCCGTGAGGGACGAGAAACCCCCTCCAGCTCCAAAATTCAGGCAAATAATTGCTGTCGGGGGTGGAAAGCCGCCCATGGGAGGAGGAGGAGGGACGAGAAACCCCCTCCAGCTCCAAAATTTAGGTAAATAATCGCTGTCTGGGGTGGAAAGCCCTCCATGAGGGATGAGAAGCCCCCTCCAGCTCCAAAATTCGGGCAAATAATCGCTGTCGGGGGCGGAAAGCCCTCCATGAGGGATGAGAAAGCCCCTCCAGCTCCAAAATTCAGGCAAATAATCGCTGTCGGGGGCGGAGAGTCACCGGTGAGGGATGAGAGACCCCCTCCAGCTCCAAAATCTGGGCAAATAATCACCGTTGGAGGGTGGAGAGTCCTCTGTGAGAGGAGGAGGAGGGATGAGAGATCCCCTCCGCTTCCCAAATCTGGGCAAATAATCGCTGTCGGGGGTGGAGAGTCACCCGTGAGGGACGAGAAACCCCCTCCAGCTCCAAAATTCAGGCAAATAATTGCTGTCGGGGGTGGAAAGCCGCCCATGGGAGGAGGAGGAGGGACGAGAAACCCCCTCCAGCTCCAAAATTTAGGTAAATAATCGCTGTCTGGGGTGGAAAGCCCTCCATGAGGGATGAGAAGCCCCCTCCAGCTCCAAAATTCGGGCAAATAATCGCTGTCGGGGGCGGAAAGCCCTCCATGAGGGATGAGAAAGCCCCTCCAGCTCCAAAATTCAGGCAAATAATCGCTGTCGGGGGCGGAAAGCCCTCCATGAGGGATGAGAAACCCCCTCCAGCTCCAAAATTCGGGCAAATAATCGCTGTCAGGGGCGGAAAGCCCTCCGTGAGGGATGAGAAACCCCCTCCAGCTCCAAAATTCGGGCAAATAATCTCTGTCAGGGGCGGAAAGCCCTCCATGAGGGATGAGAAAGCCCCTCCAGCTCCAAAATTTGGGTAAATAATCGCTGTCGGGGGCGGAAAGCCCTCCATGAGGAATGAGAAACTCCCTCCAGCTCCAAAATTTGGGCAAATAATCTCTGTCGGGGCGGAGAGTCACCGGTGAGGGATGAGAGACCCCCTCCAGCTCCAAAATCTGGGCAAATAATCACCGTTGGAGGGTGGAGAGTCCTCTGTGAGAGGAGGAGGAGGGATGAGAGATCCCCTCCGCTTCCCAAATCTGGGCAAATAATCGCTGTCGGGGTGGAGAGTCACCCATGAGAGGAGGAGGAGGGACGAGAAACCCCCTCCAGCTCCAAAATTTAGGTAAATAATCACTGTCTGGGGTGGAAAGCCCTCCATGAGGGACGAGAAACCCCCTCCAGCTCCAAAATTTGGGCAAATAATCGCTGTCGGGGGCGGAAAGCCCTCCATGAGGGATGAGAAACCCCCTCCAGCTCCAAAATTTGGGCAAATAATCGCTGTCGGGGGCGGAAAGCCCTCCATGAGGGATGAGAAACCCCCTCCAGCTCCAAAATTTGGGCAAATAATTGCTGTCGGAGGGTGGAGAGTCTCCCAAGAGAGGAGGAGGGATGAGAAACCCAATAATCGCCGCCACGGCCACTGAAGGCTTCACCGCTGCGATCCAGCGCCGCAGCACGGGCAGGATGTGTCCCTCTGTCCCTCTTACCTTGCGGATCAACTTCTTTTGCCATCTTGAGCGCGTCGAGTTGGCCAGATCCATGTTGGCCGGCGTGACGGCCAGGATCAGGCTGCTCTCCCTGCTGATGAACTGCAGGATCATGTCTTTGATCTGGTACTCGATGTCCTGCGGTTGGTCCCCCACCGGCACTTTGGTGATCCCCGGCAGGTCGATCAGGGTCAGGTTCAAGACTGGAAAGACAAGAGATCACACGGGGTCAAGGGCCTGGCGCCGGGAGCTGTCGCTCCTGCAGGTGGATCCCTCGGGATCCGCTGATGGATCCCAGCCCTCCCCCAGCGTGAAACCCCTCAAAGGAAGCGCCGCGGCTCGGGCAGCCCCCCCAGGCGGTGTGGGATCCACCGGCCGCGCGGAGCAGCCAGCCTTCAGCTCCTGGGAGCCCATCGGGATAAATCCCGCCAGCTCTGCGGCGTTCCCGGTGTTTTGGCCCCCGGAGGGGGGAGCAGATCGCTCACCGTGTGGCGAATAGACGCGGAGGTTGATGGGGACGGGGGAGATGCCCTTGTTCGTCCCCGTCACCCGGTCGGTTTCTGCTTCGATCTCCTGCCGCACCTCGTCGAAATCCGTGAACTTCTTGGATTTGCAGTGCAAGAACTCGGCATATTCTAGGAAAGAGGAGAAAAAAAATCAAGTATTGGAATGAAGTATTAAAGTATTAAACCCCCAAAGTATTAAACCCTCAAAGTATTAAAACCAAACTAAGCAATTAAACCTCCAGAGTATTAAACCCCCAAAGTATTAAACCCCCAAACTAATAAAACCAAACAAAGCTATTAAACCCCCAGAGTATTAAACCCCCGAACTATTAAAAAACAGCATTAAGAAAAAGCATTAAAAAAAGAAGCATTTAAAAGGAAGCATTAAAAAAAAAAAGCATAAAAAAAAAAAGCATTAAAAAGAAAATATTAAAAAAAGCATTGAAAACAAAGCATTAAAACAAAGCATTAAAACAAGCATTAAAAAAAGCAGCGTTTAAAAAAACACCATTTAAAAATGCATTAAGAAAAAAAGCATTTTAAAAAAAAGGCATTAAAAAGAGCAGTATTTAAAAAAAAAGCAATATTAAAAAAAAAAGCAGTATTAAAAAAAGCAATATTAAAAAGCAGTATTAAAGAAAAGCCCGTGGGCCACCCGGAGGCCAGCACGGGGCGCCCGCCGAGCCCCAGCTGGTGCAGCCATTCCGACACCCACAGCACCAGCCACATGCCCCGGTGCGGTGCTGAGCAGCTGGGCAGGATGGGTCCCCCCGCCAGGTACCGGGGGGCTGCGCTGGCGTGAGCCCCACTGTCTGCAGCCCCCCGGTCCCACTCGGGCTGGCCGCGTGCCCCGGCTGGGAGGGCGATCCCGGTTGATCCCGGTTGATCCCGGCAGGATGGCGGGCAGCCGGCACGGGCTGAGCACCCCAACACCAGCTGCTCCCACGTGCCACGCAGCACCGCTGGCCTTCGCCAAAAAAGAGGCTGCCCTGGCGGGGGGGATGCTGGCGCACGGCCGCGGCTGGCTCCGGTGTGCCAACGCCAGCTTCCAGCCCGCTCCCGTCCCCGCCGACGCCTTTGGAATGGTTTATCGCCCAGATTCCCGTTTATTGCCCAGATTCCCATTTATTTGTTGCCCAGGTTGCCATTATATTGCCCAGATTGCCATTTACCTACTGCCCACATTCCCATTTACTGCCCAGATTCCCATTTATTTACCGCCCAGATTCCCATTTATTTCCATTACATTGTCCAGATTCCCATTTACTTATCGCCCAGATTCCCACTACCTTGCCCAGATTCCCACAACATTGTTCACACTCCATTTATCGCCCAGATTCCCATTTATTCATCGCCCGGATTCCCATTATGTTGCCCAGATCCCCATTTATCACCCAGATTCCATTATATTCCCCAGATTCCCATTTATTTATCGCCCGGATTCCCATTTCTTTATCGCCCAGATTCCCATTTATTGCTGATTCCATTTGTTTATCGCCCAGATTCCCATTATGTTGCCCAGATCCCCATTTATCACCCAGATTCCCATTATATTCCCCAGATTCCCATTTATTTATTGCCCAGATTCCCATTTATTGCTGATTCCCATTTGTTTATCGCCCAGATACCCATTTATTTATTGCCCAGATTCCCATTTATTGCTGATTCCCATTTATTTATCGCCCAGATTCCCATTTATTGCTGATTCCCATTTGTTTATCGCCCAGATTCCCATTTATTGCTGATTCCCATTTGTTTATCGCCCAGATTCCCATTTATTTATTGCCCAGATTCCCATTTGTTGCTGATTCCCATTTATTTATCGCCCAGATTCCCATTTATTTATTGCCCAGATTCCCATTTGTTGCTGATTCCCATTTATTTATCGCCCAGATTCCCATTTATTTATTGCCCAGATTCCCATTTATTTATTGCCCAGATTCCCATTTATATTACTTATGTCACCGAGCTGTGCCCCCCCCGGGGCCCAATCCTGACCCCTGCCAAGCTGTGCCCCCCCCCAGGGGCCCGATCCTGATCCCAGCCGAGCTGTGTGTGCGCCGCCCCCCCCCCCCCCCCAGGGGCCCGATCCTGACCCCAGACGAGCTGTGCCCCCCCCCAGGGGCCCGATCCTGACCCCAGCAGCTCCATCGCTCCCCTCCAAGCCCAGGGAGCCGTGCCAGGACCCAGAGATCGACCCAGCCCCAGCCCCTCCGCAGGGCAGGTGCCCGGGAAGAGCCAAG
The DNA here is from genome assembly GCF_963210335.1 of Falco punctatus. NCBI lineage: Eukaryota > Metazoa > Chordata > Aves > Falconiformes > Falconidae > Falco > Falco punctatus. The sequence goes on from NW_027660323.1 coordinate 13,218, forward strand.
CGGCTGCTTTTTCCGGGCACCTGCGCTGCCGCTTTCAGGGATCCCGGGATTTTTTGTGACCCGTCAGCACAGGAGAAGCCAGGAGGGGAGCGGCGACGAGCAAGGCAAACGTTTCCCTGCGGTCCCCCGGGGTGGCTCCGGGGGTCCTGGTGCCACCAGCTCCCCACCTCCCCCTTGGAAAGGGATTTTCATGGATGCGGAGCCACGTGCCGGGGGCTGGGATGGTGCAACCGGCTTCCTCCCACCTCGCCTGGTCCCTGGAGTCACCCGGAGCCACCCAGAGCCATCCCTTTTCAAGGATTTTCATGGATGTAGGGCCAGGCACCACGAAGAGGGATGGCACAACCGGCTTCCCTCAGCCTCACCTGGTCCCCAGGGTGGCTCCGGGGGTCCCAGTGCCACCAGCAACCCGTCTGCCCCCTTGGAACAGGATTTTCACGGATGAGGAGCCACGTGCTGGGGACCGGGATGGCGCAACCGGCTTCCTCCCACCTCGCCCGGGTGCGGCGAGGGGAAACGCCAGCCCTGCCCTCACCCTTCCACCCCTACCGGTTCCCGCGCCCGATGGCACCTTATTGTCACCTGCGGGCCACCATGGACCTTTTGCAACCCCCTGACGTGTCCTGGGTACCCAACCACTAATTACTTGATGATCTTCTGGGTACCCAACCGCTAATTACTTGATAAACAGGTCACCTGCACCAAGGTGAGAGGAAGCTGCGGAGGGGACCGACCCAAACCCCAGTGGGGACCGACCCAAACCCATTTTTTTGGAGCAGGATGGATCCTTCGGCTCCGGGGAGGGCAGTAGGAGTGATTTCCCCAGGGATCGGGCTGGTTAATGTTTACACAGGGCGAAGGAGCCGTCCGGGGGCAGCAGATTTCGCAACCCCTCTGCCCCAGGGTGCGGAGCGGATCTGAGTCACAGGGCGATGGGGAAGCAGCCGGGCCCTTTTCTTACCAACCAGCAGCGTTTTAAATGTTATAAATAAATAAAAGCGCGTGGAAAAATGTCCCCCCCCCCCATCCTCAAGGTCATGGCACCAGGGTGAAACAAGGGATTTTCTGCTGGAGGAGAGCGGAGGGAGGGATCTAAAGGTGCCACTTGGGGCTGTTTTATACACATCCCACAGCCTCCCTCGGGATTTGGCAGATCCTGGGGAAAAACCAGGATCGTGGCCACCTCCTGCAGATATCAGCCAGCCAAGGGTTTCCAAAATCCTCTCCTGCTTTCCCAGACGTACCCGTCTTGGAGAAGATGAGCTGCAGGATGAGCGGCCGCCGCGTGACGATCCCGGAGCCTCGGGGAAGGAAATCCCTGCACGGAATTCAAAGACAAGACATTTACCGATGTGATTCAAGAAGTTGATGCCACGCCGAGTCCATCGCCCCCAGATCTAAAAGGTGGGCGGCACGCAGGGATCCATCCGGAATCGGCCCCGGCTCCGCAGCGGGGGCTGGGAGAGGGTAAAAGATGCTCCCGGGGCCACCAGCACCCGCGGGGGGATGGGGATGAGCCCTTCCCAGTCTCAGGGCTGGTCCCCCACCCCTTTTTTAATGGGAAAGATGAAGCCCAAAGCGCCAGGATGCCCTCAGAAGGCAGAGAAGCCCCTGGGGGTGCCTCCCCCTCCCCAAAACCAAGCGGGAGGGGAGGGGGTGCTACCGGGGAGGGGGGCTGCTGCCTGCAGGAATTGGGAAAACGGTTTTCCCAGCCGCCAGCCGGTAAGAAATTTGTCTATCGGATTGTAACACCCCGCTAATTCCGAGGGGGGAAAACACTGGACACCCCGACAGGAAGGACAAACCCGCCGCCCCCTCCTCATCCCCCAAAGCCACACGTCCCGCACGGCTTCACCCCGCTCCCCAAAACCGCCCCGGCTGCGGAGCCGAGGGGGCTGCTCCCGGCTCGGGGTGTCGGCTGGGGCACAGGGAGCCCGGGGGGGGGGCTGCTCTGCCTGGGAACGGTGCTGCCACCACGCTCAGGACCACCAGCACCCAGCCAAGGGCGCTGGGAAGCGGATGGGAAAGTGGGTTTGGCAGCCGCTCCGTGTGGAGCCGGCACAGCACCGGGGGGGTTTATCGCTTCCAGTAACCAGAGCGCCCGTCCAGCTCCAGTAACCAGAGCGCCCGTCCAGCTCCGGCAACCAGAGCGCCCGTCCAGCTCCAGTAACCAGAGCGCCCAGCTCCAGTAACCAGAGCGCCCAGCTCCAGTAACCAGAGC